>NC_090653.1:270677367-270977367 GCF_040937935.1 Hyperolius riggenbachi
AATCTCCCCCTTTCCCCCCTGGCCAGTCCTCCCCTGCAAGCTAAAGGGAAAAGGGGGTATTTGAAAAAGAATTGCAACAACTTGTATGACTTGGGGGATCCAGTTATTAATGCATGGCAGCGTTCTAATTAAGCTGTGTCTTTTTTGGAGAAATGTGGCGGAAAATGCACTGCTGTTCGGGTCCTGGGCCTGCTCGCCCGCCGTGGTGCAAATAGTTTTTTTTTCCTTTCTGAAAACTTGCGCTGTAATCCACTGGGAAAACGGACGAAAGCAGACGTGATCAAACAATGCCAATACTGTCTGCTTTCTAGAATTATACGCTAGACCTAATGTGAAAAGACAAAGACTTGGCATAACACGGAAGAATTAATAGATACGACCAAAGTACTGACACTTAATACCTGTCAGTCACTATCTAGCTGAGCAGTATGTCACCATGGCAACTCCTCTCTCACCATTCAGCCAGTCACATGGGCCACTAAGTTGATTTAGTGTTTTAACTGCAAAACTAATGAGCTAGTTTGCAGGGAAAACATGCCTGGTTTCCGGTGCCATCCCTTAAAGCAAACCTGAACTGAAAAATAAAAGTCAAAATAAACATAGACACGTCATACTTACCACCCGCGTACTCTGCCCATTAATCTCTTTCTTCTCTCCTGCGTCTTACTTGTCCACTGTGATCACCGGCGTACCTACTGGGGATGCGACCCCCTCAGCCGCAGGGGGGCCCGGGGCTGCTCTGGGGCCCGCTCACTGTGCGTGGGGGGAGCGCTGCTCTGGACCCCCCAGCAAGGTGCTCAACTGGCCGCAGCGTCTAATAGACGCTGCGCCAGTTCATTCCCCGCAGCCCCAATCCAGTAGCCTGCATAGTCTCCGGCAGGCAGAGCAGGGCTACGGCAAGATGGCCACCGAAGAAGCCCTGCACTGGAGACTATTTGTGTCTCTAGTACAGGGCTTCGGCAGCCATCTTGCCGTAGCCCTGCTGCACTCTGCCAGTCAGCGCGGGAGATGTGCTGCAGGAGGACTCGGGGAGCTGCAAGTCAGATGCCGGGAGAGAAGACTTCTGTCAGGTAAGTGAATTGTTTTTTTTTTAACAGGTGCATTTTTTTTTTCTAGTGTCTGCTGCCTACATTGTGATTTTCAGGTGTCTGCTGCACACATTACGATTTTCTGGTCACTGCTGCCCACATTACGATTTTCAGGTGTCTGCTGCCCACATTACGATTTTCAGGTGTCTGCTGCCCACATTATGATTTTCTGGTGTCTGCTGCCCACATTGCGATTTTCTGGTGTCTGCTGCCCACATTACGATTTTCTGATGTCTGCTGCCCACATTGCGATTTTCAGGTGTCTGCTGCCCACATTACGTTTTTCTGGTCACTGCTGCCCACATTGCGATTTTCTGGTCACTGCTGCCCACATTGCGATTTTCTGGTGTCTGCTGCCCACATTACGATTTTCAGGTGTCTGCTGCCCACATTACGATTTTCAGGTGTCTGCTGCCCACATTTCGATTTTCAGGTGTCTGCTGCCCACATTACGATTTTCAGGTGTCTGCTGCCCACATTACGATTTTCTGGTCACTGCTGCCCTCATTGCGATTTTCTGGTCACTGCTGCCCACATTGCGATTTTCTGGTGTCTGCTGCCCACATTACGATTTTCAGGTGTCTGCTGCCCACATTACGATTTTCTGGTGTCTGCTGCCCATATTACGATTTTCAGGTGCCTGCTGCCCACATTACGATTTTCAGGTGTCTGCTGCCCACATTATGATTTTCTGGTGTCTGCTGCCCACATTGCGATTTTCTGGTGTCTGCTGCCCACATTACGATTTTCTGGTGTCTGCTGCCTACATTACGATTTTCTGGTGTCTGCTGCCCACATTACGATTTTCTGGTCACTGCTGCCCACATTACGATTTTCTGGTCACTGCTGCCCACATTGCGATTTTCAGGTGTCTGCTGCCCACATTACGATTTTCAGGTGTCTGCTGCCCACATTACGATTTTCAGGTGTCTGCTGCCCACATTACGATTTTCAGGTGTCTGCTGCCCACATTGCGATTTTCAGGTGTCTGCTGCCCACATTGCGATTTTCAGGTGTCTGCTGCCCACATTGCGATTTTCTGGTGTCTGCTGCCCACATTACGATTTTCTGGTGTATGCTGCCCACATTAGGATTTTCTGGTGACTGCTGCCCACATTGCGATTTTCTGGTGACTGCTGCCCACATTGCGATTTTCTGGTGACTGCTGCCCACATTAGGATTTTCTGGTGTGTGCTGCCCACATTATGATATTCTGGTGACTGACTGCTGCCCACATTACGATTTTCTGGCCCACATTACGATTTTCTGTTGAACACAGCCCACGTTACGATTGTCTGGTGAATGCTGTCCATGTTACAATTTTCTGGTGAACGCTGCCCAAATTACGATTTTCTGGTGAACTCTGCCCACATTACGATTTTCTGTCCCACATTACGATATTCTGGTGAACGCTGCCCACATTACGATGGTCTGGTGTATGCTGTCCACGTTACAATTTTCTGGTGACTGCTGCTCACGTTACGATTTTCTGGTGACTTGTGCCCACATTACGATTTTCTGGTGAACTCTGCCCACATTACGATTTTCTGGTGAACTCTGCCCACATTATGATTTTCTAAAGGCCCACATTACGATTTTCTGGTGAACTCTGCCCACATTACGATTTTCTGGCCCACATTACGATTGTCTGGTAAAATGCTGCCCACTTTACAATTAATTTACAGTGAAACGCTACCCCATTACGATTATTTGGCACCTATGGGGGGGGGGGGGGGGCATCCAAATATTCGCAGGGGGGCCCAGTGATTTCTAGTTACGCCCCTGACTGTGATCGATGGAATTCTCCATCCTCCATTTTAAAAACTGCAATGACCCCATAACAGCTTCCGGGTCAGCACTCCATTGACCAGGAATATTGCTTGAGCCATAGGGAATCATGAACATTACCTTGCACATCAGTTGTCCTTCACTTATAACTGACAGCCACTGATATAGTGAAAAAGTATCCTAAGGTTTTCAGCTTACCGGAGAGACAAGTCTGACTATATCTAGTCAGAACTGGAATTAATATTGCCAACTTTAGCCATTGGGAATCATGGACATTACCTTGCACATCAGTTATCCTTTCAGTTGTAACTGACAGCAACTGATATAGTGAAAAATGGCCCTAAGGCTTCCAGTTCTGACTAGATCTAGTCAGAACAGGAAGTAATTGTTGTTATAAGAAAATGGTGAGCTTCTGAGAGGAACTGACGGCGAGGTAAGTATGTAATATTCACTTGCAGGTACATCATATGTTTATTTTAAATAATTTGACTCGGTTCAGGTTCACGCAGAGAGAAATCTGGATAATTCTGCTCAGTGCTGGATGCAGCCAACAGTGGGTGATTGCTCAGAATTAAGAGTGGCTCTTCACTCCAGCCATAGGTAGAACCAGGTATGGTGACAGAGAGAAAATGTGTAATGTGCTGTGCCAAAGAGGAAATATGTGATGCTGAGTCAAAAAGTGGGTGTGGTTACAAAAGATAAGTTCAACACAGATAAAGGACAGGCAGTGAGTGTTAGATAGGTAAAGGTGCCTGTACATTTGCCTGATGTTGCCGTCAGATTCAAGCATTCTGATTGAATTTGTTAGAGAACGATGCCGCAGCGTGGCTACCGGAATGTCATTCTGATTGTGCAGGCTGAAAAGCGGTGGTCACATGCGTGGCAGTAGTGGTGGCAGACTTCGTGGACGAACGACGCACCCCCCCCCCCCTCCCCCGGTCTCCAAGCCATCTAAGGTGTGCTTCCCAGGACTTGCGTAGAGCAGTGAGGCTCTCACACTCTCCTGTCTGCTGGCGTCTCCTGCTGTGCTCTCTCTCCAAAAAAGTGAGGTGACCATCAGCGGGGGCAAAAACTGCTATCTTGCCTAGGGCCCCATTTCAGCTCAGTTGCAGGGGTGCCTGTGGTCCATGTCCCAACAACAACAACGGCATGCTGGTGGTCACGTAAGGTACATGCCATTGAGTTATGGAGTATAGGCACCCGGGGTTGATGAAGAGAGGAGAGACATGGGGAGGGCGCCAGCAGGCAGGTGAGTGTATGCTCTGCTGCCAGCACTCTGCACGGCCCGGGGGGACCGCATTAGATGGGGGGGCTGGGGGCCTTGGAGGCGATGGCGGCTCCACAGACCTGCAATAGATTTCATGCTGACATTTATTAAAAATATGTGTACAGCGTGTGGCTGTAATAGATCCTTCTCTGATCAGCTTTCGATCAGAGGGGGATCTATCTGATGGTCGAATTTGGTGGCCATCTATAAGTGTATGGGGTTCAGTGATTGTATAGCACAATTCCTACACCTTGTCTACCAACATACAGACAATATAAAGCATTTGGCAGCACAATTACTGAGTCATTATTCCCCGAAGGAGTACATCTCCCATCATGCATCCAGGGATCCCGCGATGGCGCAGCCTCCCAATCAGCTCCTGGCTTTGCTACGGGGAGGATCGGAACTGCGCAACCCTGATTACGAGGTCGGATTCCGAATTTGTGATCGTCCGTCTCTCGATCACGGATTTAGTGGGGATCGTGGTCCAAATCCAGCTCCTGATCACGAATTTAGCCGTGATCACGGCCGTGATTAATAACCTGAAAACCCACCGACTTTAGAGGTTAATAGCAAAGCCCCCCCTTACATGATATAAACACCACATTTGCAGGATATGGTAAGTACAACAATGGGAACAAAAAGACCTTATAGTTTTTGAGAAAATCGATTTTAAAGTTTCAAAGGAAAATAGTATACATTTAAATGCGGTAAATGACAGTTAATGTATTTACTGCATTCACATGTATACTTTTTTCCTTGGAAACTTCCTTTGAAACTTTAAAATCGATTTTCTCAAAAACTATAAGGACTTTTTGAAAAAAATGTTCCCCTTGTTCCCACTGTTCTACTTAACATATCCTGCAAATTTGGTGTTTATATCACGTAAGGGGGCTTTGCTTTTAACCGCTAAAATTGGCGGGTTTAGGCGGTTTTTAATCACGAATACTTTTTTCATTTGAAACTTTAAAATCTATTTTCTCAAAAACTATAAGGTCTTTTTGAAAAGAAATGTTTTACGTTGTAGCCACTGATCTCCTTTATAATACTGTACATGTAATTTTGGTGATTGTAGCATGTAGCTTTGCTATTAACGTTAAAGTAAAATCTGTAATCACGGCTAAAATCCGAGTCGAAGTCGGAGCTCCGATTCAAATCCGGATCACGATCAAGGCCTATCTGGATTTCGATTCTGCCGTGGCCGGATTTACTCAAATTCGTCATTGGGGGTATCTGAGCATAGCTGGCAAGAAGGCAAAGGATGGGCGATTTGGTATATCTGTCATAAAACATCTGTAAAATATACACATTAAGTAATTAATTAATGACACGCAATCCAAGTGTTGTATAAAAAATTCTATGTGAAACCCTGTTAGCCATTAGTTTCATCTTAAAAGCATGCTAATGCTAAATAAAACATAACAAGCCACAGTAATATTCTTATATAGAGAGCTAATAAGCAAGGTTACTGGACCTATAAAAATAGTAGGGATGGTGCTATGTTATGTAGGTGGTGAGAAAATCAATTTAGAGCTGGCTCACCAACGAGTTATGAGAACTGTAATCAACTGTCAGGAAGAGGAAATGCATATCTTGGCGAGGGAAACTGGTCATAAAATAGAACTGTGTATGTTACACAAGAACGTTGTTCTGTATGCAGGTCAAGAAATGTCTAAATTAAAATAATAAGATAGCTTAAAGTGGAAACATTGCTAGAAGACATTTCAGAACTCTTACAAAGCAACTTGTTCAGTTTTAATGAGGTGAGATGTGCAGATGCTTGAAGAACGGGTAATCCATCTACCCCAGTCAACAAACTGTCTAGCTTGGGGATGTCAAACTCAAATACAAAGTGGGCAAAAATTAAACATTAAGACCAAGTCACGGGCTAATCTTATTAAATGTCATTCCCTGGTATCTAATGGCTCCCCTCCCTCCCCTATATAGTTCCCCAGTGTCTAGTGAGAGCCCTCCCTTATACAGTTTCCTGGTGTCTAATGCTTTCCCCTTTCCTCCCCCATATGGCTTCTCTGGCGATTTAGGGCTTTACCCCCAATATAGCTTCCCTGGTAGTCCAGAGTGGGCCAAGCATAATGCAAAGAGGGGAAACCACTTGAGGGCCAAATTTGATGGCTCTGCGGGCCAGATTTGGTTCACGGACCAGAATTTGACATGTATGGTCTAGCTGGTGGACACCTACAAGGTACAGGACTGTTTCTGGGCACAGGCAGTCTAGGCAATTGCCTGAATTGCTAGTGTATGGTGTATGACAATGCACCCTCCGTACTATTGAAATCCTATTTATTATTATTATTATTATTTATTTATAAAGCGCCAACATATAGCGTGGCGCTGTACAATGTAAGAAAACAAACAAGGGATACATAATGGTACAGACAACGATATACATCAAATATGAACACTGATACAAGATACAGCACTGCTGATTACAATTTGATTTAACATGATGACTAAAATGTATAAATGTCTAACAGTGTGCAAGCAATTCAATTAATAACATTCCATGACACAAAAGGGTGAGAGCCCTGCCCTTGCGAGCTTACAATCTAAAGATTTCAGGAAGTGTACTTCCACAGTGCGGTATGTTCCAGCTTTTGCTGTTCCCAGGGATGTATTTCAGTATTCCAGTGTATACTATAGTGTAATTCTTGACTGATACTATCCTACACATCCCCTACTTTCCATGTTGTGTTTGTGTGTTTGCGTACGTGGGTGAGGACACAGATTGTCTTGCCTGTAAGCACCTAATAGGTCAGAAGCAGCTCTAATTATGCATATGTTAATTGTTTAAGTAGCTGACTTAAGGTGTGTGTTGTACTTAAAGCGGATCCGAGATGAAAAACTAACTATAAAAGGTAACTTGTCTATATATCTTATCTAAAGTTTAGATAGTTTACACAGCAAATCTAGCTGCAAACAGCTTCAATAGAATATGATTATTTCTTCATGTAATACAATGACAGCAGCCATGTTGTTTGTAAACATTACACACAGGCAGGGCTATCTGCATCTTCTGTGAAAAAAACCTAATCCCCCCTCCTCCCCCCTGCCTCTGAAATCTCTGACTAGTAATACCTCCCCCTCCTCCTGCCCAGACTGAGCTCCCATGAGCCCTTGCTACCGGAGCAGTGCTTTTCGGCACTGCTAGATTTGGGTGCAGCCAGCGCTGCCATAGACTATAATAGGAATCAGTCTATAGCGGAGCTCAGTGAGTAACGTTGGCGCCGTCAGAAGACGGAGCCGAGGATGCTTAAAGATCACAATCATTCGGCCTCCAGCAATAGCTGGAAGCCGAATTATTTCATTCCCCCACCATCCATGGCGGCCTGGAGGGGGAATAGTAATTAACACGGCCCGGACTTGTGCAGAAGCAGGATCAGCCATATACCGCTGTATCCTGCGCCCAAGTCTACAGGCGCCGATTTCAAATGTACTCCTTGCTACTGCCAAGGCTCTCTGAAAAGCTGTGGGCGTGGCTTGTTTAGTTTATAGGGAGTTAGAGTATTAAAACAAAAACAAAAAAGTATTTGGCTTGAGGAATGCCCTACAAACAATAGGAAAGGAACACAATTATGCAATAAGTAAAAGTTAATCTCGGATCCACTTTAAATGTCAGAGAAAAAACACTGTGTTGATAATAAATGATGCACACAAAAGAAAAGACTGCCTCTAAATGGTGAGGGTGCGGAGACCCTAAGATGATTGGGTAAATTAAGTAATGGATTCAGAATGTTCTCCAATGTCAACATCAATTTATTAGGGACATATCCCATAAAAATGTTAAAAACAAATACAATTAAAATCCCCCAACATTGTAAGTAAACAAACACCCCTAGACCACTGTAATAACAATCTAATAATAATACAAGTAAAAGGACTACCTCAAATATAAAGTGCTAATAGTGCAAAAACGTTTCTATACCTGAGCACATATGCTTACAAAGGTGCAAAAAAAAGTATATACATGGAAAATATGTGCAAAAATAGTGCCAAAATGGATGCAGAGATGCATCATATGAACATACATGTGAGAAAAATACAAACTAGTACCTAAATGTCACAAGAGTAAACAATGTGCAAAAGAGCCGACAGATAATCCGTTAAGTGCAATAGAGAGTGATAAGGAGGAGTACTTTACCAATGGTGGTCAAGAGGAGAGGGGGACAGCCCAAGTCCAGTTTAGGCAACCGGTTTATTGTAGATGACCTTATTCACAAATTATCAAGGGAAGCAGTTTTCTTCTTTGTAGAAAAAGTGCACCTAACCTAACCATTCTCACAATTGTGCTTGTTTAGGCTGAGGTGCAGTCCTGACTGTACCATTAGAACACTTATGCGGGGCCATGTTCTTACTCCGGAACTGCTTGCTGCTTGGTCTATAATGTTCAAATCTTTGCACTCCTCAGTACACTGGACTGCATAGACCAAGTTCCTTTGCTTGCATTTAGATATTGGATCCTTAGGATGTACATATTTCTGTCTATTTGACTAGACTTATGCATAGTATTATAGTAAGAATGTAAAATAATCTTGTAGGAAGCTTATTATTGCCCTTGAACTCTGATGATGGAGAAGACTTTTGTGGATACCTTGGACAAGCAATAAAATGAGTTGGAAGATGAACTGTAGTCAAAATAACAATGGATAAAATGTTTTTATTTATTTTTTACAGAGGCTCCCTTGGCTAAATATTCCATTTAGCTTGGACCTTGTATTGGCCTGAGGAAGCGGACTTGGACCCGCGAAACGCGTTGCCTGTGCTATAAATAAATATTTCGTTTATTACAAAGATTTGTTGTTATTGAGGTAAGCTACCTCAAGTTTTTGTCAATTTTAAACTGTTTTTAGATGCTTTTATCTACTATTAGGGCGCCTCTTTACAATTGTCTAGTTTATTTTTTTACAATATTCATTTATAGATTACTGTATTTAGTCAGTGTTTGATTGCAAAATCTTTTCTCTCCCTGATTTCTGAAATGTATCACAGGTGGAGACATCTTTAGTCCTGGCATGTGATCTCTATGGAATGTTCGTTTACTGAGAATTCTAAAGCCATTAGAAAAGATCTTTGGTATCCCAGAATGCTCTGGGGAAGAACTCTGCATAATGAAAAGCCTAGACTAGGCCTCATTGGAAGGGTGGGGCTACACAGCAATATATATAGGAAGTGTTTCTGATGCTGATACCAGGATATTTAATGTAAAAATGGGTAACCTGAATAACCTAATGCCATCTATTGTATGTCGTTATGGATCCTCTTTAATCTAGTTTTCCAAGACTTCTCTCTGAGGAGCATGATTGCCGTCAGTGAGATGACTTACTGCTCTGGGCTACCAACCAGCTATATACTCGGAAAGTTGGAGTGAAGGAGCGGACAAGGAAGAGAAGCACCAAGTTGGATCAATTTCGTAAGACTCACAATGAACCTAAACTGATCACAGGGCCTTCTGTAGACATTTCGTCCATGCTGTCACCATTAGCCTGGGCTGACTTGATTGCACCTGACATAATGAAATAAGAGAGGAGATCCAAGCCCAACATGTGTAAAACACTGACCTTTATCAAGATGCTTTCACAGACGACTTCAAAGGTGCAGCAGGTGAACAGAGAAGCAGACTCGTGTGCACCAGGGACTGATAGACCCAGCGGCCATTATCGTTTTCTGATGATTTCTCCAAGGAGCGGTCAATGACACAAGTTTGCCGTTCCTTTTATCTGCTGCACCTTTGATGTCTCCTCTGAAAGCACCTCAATAAATGTTGGTGTTTTACAAATGCTGTGCCCAGGTCTCCTCTCACTTTGGATACCTGTTTATACAATCTTGTGTGCATCTCAGCCTGGAGCATGTTGTGATCAGATCTGTTTTAAAGGTAGCAGGATTTATTAATGGAAGTCTTACTCCTCTGTAAACTGAGTGGTCCCATTTTCTCCTCTACATCTATTGTAAAGCAGGGGATAGGTTGCGGGGGCTTTTTGCCTTCTGGCATGGACACAGTGCTGTGATTCAGGTTTGGTTTGTGCTGTAGACACTATTTAGAGACTGTTGAAAATATTTACAGATAAACGTAACAAAACTAACATAAACGTTGTCATTAGTTGGGTTACTAACTAGAATTTAAAAATGGGAAATCCTCTCCAGAAGGTACCTAATGTTTGCCCCCAAACAACATAATTTACATAGGAAATGTACCGTAGAAAAAATGTGACCAATAAAAATTGCTTATATTTTTACAATATCGATTCATAAATTATTGAGCCAATGTTTGCCCTTTGTAAAATCTTACCTCTCCCTGATTTGCATGTATCAGTGATGCTGCCAACTTTACTGCTGACGAGTTAGGTTGCTATTGTTAGGAATTCACCTGGAGGTTCCCGCAATGCGACCGCTCATAATGAGAGTTGCGTCGGAACCTCCACTTCCGCATGTCAACGGCCATCCTCCGCTGGTGATGCGTGCACTGGGGATCGCTCTGCGCATACTGGTGGGCGGCTTTCTCGCTCCTCTCGGCCACAGTATGGTTTGAGGCGGCGACAGAGGTAGTGTCAGCTGACAGTTTAGTCAACTGACATGGGTTTTAATAAATATATAAAATATGAATACTGTCCCTGGCTGGATTTGAACCCTGGCCTCTCACGCCAGAGGCGATGACTTTGACCAGTATGCTATAGCTAATATACAGCCAGGAGGTTTTGTTAGTCAGCTGAGTAGTTACCCAACTGACATGTATTGCTACCTGTGTCAGCTGATCTCTTCAGCTGACACTTAAACAGGATTATTGCCTGCGTGTGATTGGCTGCTGTGTGCATGTGGTTGACCACTGATTGGTTGCATGAAGTATTTAAACCTGCTGAGTGCTTCCTGTGATTGCCCGTGATAGCTTTGGTTGTGTGCTTTTGCTGGGTGTGATTTACTGCTTATTGATTACCTGTGAACCGACCTCTGCCTGGAATCTGACTACGCTTTGCCTGCTGCCTGAACTGACCTTCTGCCTGATCCCTGACTATTCTCTGATCTCTGCCTGGACCGACCTAGGATTACCTGACCTTGATTTCGCCTGCTCCTTGTGTACCTCGATACTTCTGATTGTACGTGTATGACCTCGGATTGTTACTGGACTCTGCATATCTCCTGTTAGGTTCTGGTGAGTTACATAGTTCACTCTACGTTCAGCTCCTATACCTTGCACCTACAAGGCCTGGGTGTAACCGAAGTCGGGCAGGTGTTGTTTCCTCACCTCCCGTTCAAGCGGGGACGCGCCACATAGGGTGAAGAAGGTGGTGATAGATTGGGGCATAGGAGCTGAGCTGTGAACTGATAACTGGCCAAGCCTGACATAACATTATCACGGGCCTACTTACCCCAATATTTTACCAAGATGAATGGTAACAGGGAACGTTCCCAGATGGAGATCCTATCTGAACTTGTCTCTCAACTTCGGATTTCAGTCGAGGATGTTCAAAAGAGCTATTCACAAATCCAGGAGCAGTTACGCAATCCAGCAGCTCCTTCAACTCCTGCTCCACCTGCTGCTCCAGTATCTATTCCTATCGAAAACTCAGTTCCTGCTCCTGTTCCAGTGGACCAAGCTGTGTCTCTTGCTCCTGAGCCTAAACTTCCTTTGCCAGAAAGATTTGCGGGAGATAGAACCAAGTTTAGACTGTTTTGCAGTGCTTGTTATTTGCATTTCTCACTTCTACCCAGAACTTACGCTAGTGAAAATATTCGTGTTGGAGCTGTTATATCCTTGTTACAAGGGGAACCGCAGGCTTGGGCACTACGATTGGTGGATCAGCAGCATCCAGCCCTCTCTAGTACTGCGAGTCTTTTTAAAGCACTGGCTGAACTGTATGAGGATACTAGTAAAGGGACCGCAGCAGAGATGGCCCTGCAGTCACTCCGTCAGGCTAGACGCCCTGTGGAGGAGTATGTTACGGAATTCTGACAATGGTCAGGGGATACAGCATGGTGTGATGCAGCTCTGAAGCACCAATTCAGACGTGGACTTTCTGAACAACTGAAAGATGAGCTTGCCAGGGTCGGGATTCCAGACACACTTAAAGATCTCATCAAATTATCTATTCAGATAGATCAACGCCTCAGGCTAAGTTCACAGTGGGACGTTAAAGTCGTGCGTTAAAACAGCATTTAACGCAGAATAACTCACTGCATTGAAAAATCAATGCCCTGTTCACAGTGCACACGTTGCGTTGGTGTCTAACGCTGCACGTTAAGTAAAAGTACTGCATGCAGTGCGTTATACACGTTATTAGCTGCGTTGGACTGTTTGCACATGCTCAGTAATGACTTGGAAGCATACTTTTCATTGCCTGTATTTTTTACTGTATCTGCTGTATGCGGCGGTAACGATGCGTTGCCGCTTTTTGGGCGCGTTGCGTTGTAAGCTTGCGGTGCGACTTTAACGTGGCATCAAAACGCAAAGTCCCACTGTGAATCTAGCCTCAGGGAGAGACGTCAGGAGAAGTCTTCTTCCTTCCGTCCTAACTGGTCCACTTCAGTTCCAGTACTGCCACCTCCTGGTTCTCCTCCAAAACCATCTGGGTTAGATGATCCAGAACCCATGCAGTTGGGGGCTTCTAAGTTATCTGTTGCTGAAAAAACTAGAAGACACTCTATGGGTCTTTGTCTGTACTGTGGAGCTTCAGGTCATATGGTTCGCTCCTGCCCTGTAAAGCAGCCGGAAAACTCCAGCGCCTAGGTGAGATCGAGGAAACTCACCTAGGCGGTCAGGTATCTCCTCATAAGAATCGTTTATTATTACCTTGCAATATTATCTGGAGTGACAATTCTTTTGATGGTCAGGCTTTTGTGGATAGTGGGGCAGCAGGTAATTTCATGGACCTCACTACCGCACAAAGCCTAAAATTGGTGTTTGTCACTGTGAAAAGATTAAGTTTTTCTTGCTTGATTTACCTTCCACCCCAGTCGTATTAGGTCTTCCTTGGTTACGCTTGCATAATCCAATATTTGATTGGCAGTCGGCTCAACTCACATCATGGTCTAATACTTGTTTTAAAAACTGTATTAGTTTGCTTCCTTTACGTGGTACTGAGGTTAAAGCCAATCAATTGCCTGTATGTTACCAAGAATTTTCAGATATATTTTCTCCACAGGAGGCTGACAAACTTCCCCCTCATAGACCATATGATTGCCCTATTGAGTTATTACCTGGTACCATACCTCCTCGGGGTAGGTTGTTTTACCTTTCAGGTCCTGAGAAAGAGGCTATGAGGTATTACATAAAAGAGAATCTTGAGAAGGGTTTTATTAGACCTTCTTCCTCTCCGGCCGGGGCGGGGTTTTTCTTTGTGGAGAAAAAAGATGGGGGACTCAGACCATGCATTGATTATAGGGGGTTAAACAAGATCACAGTGAAGAATCGTTACCCTCTCCCACTCATTGACGATCTCTTTACTCAGGTGGCTGGAGCTCGAGTTTTCACTAAATTAGATTTGCGCGGAGCTTATAACCTCATCCGCATCCGGCAGGGAGATGAATGGAAGACTGCATTTAACACTCACGAGGGTCATTATGAATACCTAGTCATGCCATTCGGTCTTTGTAATGCCCCAGCGGTCTTCCAAGATTTTGTTAATGACATCTTTCGAGATTTCCTAGGGAAATTTGTTGTTGTTTATTTGGATGACATTTTAATATTTTCAGCCTCTGTTTCTGAACATCGTACTCATGTCAAAATAATTTTACAAAAATTACGTGAAAATCGTCTATATGCTAAATTGCAAAAGTGTATCTTTGAGACCCGACAGGTTTCCTTTTTAGGTTATGTTATCTCTGACTCTGGATTGTCCATGGATCCCTCCAAGTTATCTGCAGTTCTAGAGTGGCCACAACCTCAGGATCTCAAAGCACTTCAAAGGTTTTTGGGGTTCGCAAATTTTTATAGAAAATTCATTAAAGATTTTTCTATTAAAGTAGCACCATTGACTGACCTTACAAAAAAAGATGCTGATCCTTCTCAGTGGTCTTTACAAGCAATCAAAGCCTTTTAGGATTTAAAACAGGCCTTCTGCACTGCGCCTGTTTTGATCCATCCTGACATTCAATACCCATTTGTTGTTGAAGTTGATGCTTCTGAGCGAGGGGTGGGGGCAGTGCTTTCCCAGTATGCAGGCAAACCGGACATCCTTGTGCTTTCTTTTCCAAGAAATTCTCTTCTGCTGAACAGAATTATGATATTGGCAACAGAGAATTACTGGCAGTCAAATGGGCATTCGAAGAATGGAGACATTGGTTGGAAGGAGCGTCTCACCCAGTCACTGTATACACCGACCATAAAAATTTGGAGTATATAGAAAATGCCAAAAGACTGAATCCTCGTCAAGCACGTTGGGCTTTATTTTTCTCACGGTTTAATTTCATTATAACTTACAAGCCAGGCTCAAAGAACACCAAAGCTGATGCTTTATCTCGTAATTTTGAAGTCCATTCTTCCAAGGTAGAAGCTCCTGAACCAATCCTCCCTTCTCAATATATTGTTGCAGCCTTGTCTAGGTCCACCTTGTCAGAGGATTTATCCAGTCTCTTGAAAACTTTTCAAGATGACCCACCACCGGGGCAGCCAGCCCATACCTTATTTGTTCCACCACAATTTAGACTGCAGGTTTTACAACAATTCCATGAGTCTAAAAGTGTTGGTCATCCTGGTCAAAAGAAGACCCTGGAATTGTTATCACATCTTGTTTGGTGGCCCTCAATGATAAATGATGCTAAGGCATTTGTAAAAGCTTGTACTGTATGTGCCCGCAGTAAAGCTCCCAGATCGGCTCCTAGTGGATCTTTACTTCCGCTTCCCATCCCCAGTAAACCTTGGACGGATTTATCTATGGATTTCATTGTAGATTTACCTCCGTCCCAAGGTTTTACGGTAATCTGGGTAGTGATAGACCGGTTTAGTAAGATGGCTCACTTTGTACCCTTAGTCAAATTGCCTTCGGCCAAAGAATTAGCTGAGTTGTTCATTAAACATGTCTTTCGTTTACATGGTATACCTGAAACCATTGTCTCTGACAGGGGGCTACAATTTGTGGCTCAGTTCTGGCGTTGTTTCTGTGCCAGGATGGGCATTTCTCTGTCTTTCTCTTCTGGGTTTCATCCAGAATCTAATGGCCAAACTGAGAGGACTAACCAGACCCTTGAGCAATATTTACGTTGTTATGTTTCTGAGAATCAGGAGGAATGGGCTGATTACATTTCATTTGCGGAATTTGCATTCAATAATCTGGTTAGCTCCTCCACCGGTTTGTCACCATTTCAAGTGGTTACTGGTTGTCACCCTAAATTTGCATCATTGTCTGGGTCATCATCTAATTTCCCTGTTTTGGAAGAATGGTTGAATTATATGTCATCCATATGGAATAAAGTTAAAGAAAATTTGGAAATCGCTAGTAAAAAACAAAAAGATTTTGCTGACCGGCATAGGTCACCTGAACCTGAATTTATTCCGGGAGATCTAGTTTGGATTTCCACTAAGAATATTCCTTTACGTCAACATTCTTCCCAGCTGGGTCCCAGATTTATTGGTCCATATCCTATCCTTGAAAAAATTAATAGAGTGACTTACAAAGTGTGTTTACCGCAGTCTCTGAGAATAGTCAACTCTTTTCATGTGTCGTTGTTGAAATCTGCCAATGATGCCATTTCCTCCTCTTCCCCACCGCCACCCATTGAGGTAGATGGTAGTCCTGAATATGAAGTAGAACGTATTCTGGATTCTCGTAAAGTTAGGAATTCCCTTCAATACCTTATTGACTGGAAAGGGTCTGGACCAGAGGAGAGATGCTGGATACCTGCTCGTCAAGTTCATGCTGATGATTTGGTTAAAGATTTTCATTCTAAGAATCCAGATAAACCAGGTGTTGAGTGTTCGGAGCCCACTCCTCAGAGGGGGGGTACTGTTAGGAATTCACCTGGAGGTTCCCGCAATGCGACCGCTCATGATGAGAGTTGCGTCGGAACCTCCACTTCCGCATGTCAACGGCCATCCTCCGCTGGTGATGCGTGCACTGGGGATCGCTCTGCGCATACTGGTGGGCGGCTTTCTCGCTCCTCTTGGCCACAGTATGGTTTGAGGCGGCGACAGAGGTAGTGTCAGTTGACAGTTTAGTCAACTGACATGGGTTTTAATAAATATATAAAATATGAATACTGTCCCTGGCTGGATTTGAACCCTGGCCTCTCACGTCAGAGGCGATGACTTTGACCAGTATGCTATAGCTAATATACAGCCAGGAGGTTTTGTTAGTCAGCTGAGTAGTTACCCAACTGACATGTATTGCTACCTGTGTCAGCTGATCTCTTCAGCTGACACTTAAACAGGATTATTGCCTGCGTGTGATTGGCTGCTGTGTGCATGTGGTCGACCACTGATTGGTTGCATGAAGTATTTAAACCTGCTGAGTGCTTCCTGTGATTGCCCGTGATAGCTTTGGTTGTGTGCTTTTGCTGGGTGTGATTTACTGCTTATTGATTACCTGTGAACCGACCTCTGCCTGGAATCTGACTACGCTTTGCCTGCTGCCTGAACCGACCTTCTGCCTGATCCCTGACTATTCTCTGATCTCTGCCTGGACCGACCTAGGATTACCTGACCTTGATTTCGCCTGCTCCTTGTATACCTCGATACTTCTGATTGTACGTGTATGACCTTGGATTGTTACTGGACTCTGCTTATCTCCTGTTAGGTTCTGGTGAGTTACATAGTTCACTCTACGTTCAGCTCCTATACCTTGCACCTACAAGGCCTGGGTGTAACCGAAGTCGGGCAGGTGTTGTTTCCTCACCTCCCGTTCAAGCGGGGACGCGCCACATAGGGTGAAGATGGTGGGGATAGATTGGGGCATAGGAGCTGAGCTGTGAACTGATAACTGGCCAAGCCTGACATAACAGCTATGCTATTGTTTTTTCCACATGGTAGTAAGCAGGAACATCAGCTGATCTCCCAGAGTGCTCTGAGGCAGAAGGCTGCATGGCTTCATAGCCTAGAGGCATAGCTAATGTTTTTTGAGAACCTGGCGACAAAGACGTTTTTCACACCCGCTTGGTAGCCTTGTAGTGCACACATTGCACTGTGCTGAAAAATGGGCATGGCCATGCAACATAATGTGGGGTTGGTCATGGGTGGAGAAACTCCCTCTTGGGGGAGTGGGGTACTGAATATGACTAAAGCTTTGTACACACGTATGAGACATGTTGCCCTGGACAGTATGCCACAGTTTTCTGCAGCACACCCAAATCCATACAGCTGTGCATGGCACCGCTAAACAATTTTCAAAGCACAGGTGCCACTTCCGGATCAGAATGGATGTAGCACCCTTGTGGAGATAGGCCCTAATAAAGTGCTTTGGAATAGCTGGCCTGGAGCAACGTATTGTTTGCTCGATAGAACTTCCCTTTATGTACAGAGAGAGACAGAAACACATGGAGAGGGAAGGAGACACATAGGCAGAGAGACAGAAATGCATTAAGACAAAGTGAAGAGAGAGATATAAGCATGTAAAAGTTAGCAGAGAAATGGAAAGGACAGTACACTGCACAGAGATTACCCGTGTTGGGGGGGGGGGGGAGGGGGGGAGGAGAGAATTTCTCTACAGCCAGCCATTAGGAATAGCATACAGCAGGACAGAATACCTCTCCCCTTCTTTTTTTTTCACAGGCGCTGCAAGGATCAGGAGGCATTAGGGGACAATGTGGTCCGGGGCAGCAGGTATGTGGTCTGGAGGGGCACATTACTAAGGTACAGCGCCCCTTAGATGCTGCGCCCAGGGACAGATGCTCCCCCTTGCCCCCCCATAGCTACGCCTAAAACATCATACAGTAACTAAGGAGGATGGGGTTGGATAACAAAATACAGCAGTATATTGATATAAGTAGCATTCCTGACTGATGTTGAAACCAGGATAACTGAGGTAAAAATGGGTATCCAGAATGATTTATTACATTTTACTATCTGTCATTGCAGTTCCTCTGAACTGAACAGTGGCTTTTCCAGCACAAATGTAAAATGACCTTGTTGTCAGACCAGCTTACAGTATGTGCATTCCTAAATGAGGGCTGAGCTAATGAGCTTTTTTTGTTTGTTTTGTTTTTGTTTTGTTATTAACACATCTAAGAACTTCTTTCAGGAAGAACAGCAAATCCTGGTATGGATCTCAACTGAGCACCTGTCACAGGAACAGGGAGAACACTAAATCCCGGAGCAGATTTTTAAGATGCAGAGAAATGTGGGACATGTATAAACACCATTGATCACTTCCTCAAACTTCCTCTCCGGAGGCTTCCTACTCCTCAAACACCTCCTAGTGGAGGGCAGGACACGCACCTGGGAGCTATTTAGACCGATTACCCCCATTCAGAGTTTTTTTGCAGCCATGCAAATACTGTATATCATTGGTTCAGGTCGGTCCAGGCTCTAGCGATCCCTCCGGAACCGAAAACTTATGATGAGCAATGGTGTGAAAAGAGACCACTAGAGGGTGGACTTATATCCTACCTTTATTCTATATTCTCCCAACCATTGTAAATGACAAAACGACCAGCAATGGTGCAATGGGAACGGGATTTAGGCTCATCTCTCCAGATTACTAGATGGTCTAACAGCTGTGTAACTCTGCCAAAGGGCAGTAGTTAATACTCCAACATCAAAACTAATATGCAATTTCTATTAAGCACTTACCTTAGACCCGCTCGACTGCATAAAATAACCACAACAATTTCCAGCCCATTAGAAATGGCACCCAGGCAGGGCCGGCGCTTCCATAAATGCAGGGGGGCATTTGCCCCTGAGTGCTGCCAGGCCCCCCTCGCTGCTAGACCCCCAACCTCCCCCTTAACTCTGACGTGCTCCTCGGGGCCCCTGCACTATCACGGCATTGGTGTCTCACCTGTCGTGGTGGCCGGCCCACTGTCACGGTTGTCTTGTGCTCCCTGTCTTTATATCTCACTGCCTGCCTCTTGTGATTAGTGCATGTCATTACCAATGCTGGTATAGTGCAGGGGCCCTGGGGACCATGTCAGAGTTAAATGGGGAGCTCAGGAAGAGGTAGCTGGCTTGGGGGACCGGCAGGTTAGGTTTGCTAGGGGCCACCCAGGTTACCTTCGCCCCGGGGTCCCTTCGGGCGTTGAAACGGCCCTACTCACAGGAGGCAAATTTAGCACACATTTGAGATTACTGTGTCTCCGGATCCCTGGATGCTGTCATTGGGAGATAAACCAAGGGGATTAAAATTTCTCAGGCATTGATTGGCTCAATATATTGCCAAAACTGCTAGGCTCCATATAGCCAGAAAGTGGAGGAGATCCACCTTCTCTGTAGGCCTTACTTGCAAGATTGTCTCAGATATACTCATAGCTGAGAGCAGGGGTGCCGGTAAGATTTTCATAGCCCCAAGCAGCACATCATTTGTGCCCCCTACCTGTGAGTAGAGTTGGGCCGAACGGTTCGCCTGCGAACGGTTCCATGCGAACTTCAGTGGTTCGCGTTCGCGTCCCGCAGGCGAACCTTTGCGGAAGTTCGGTTCGCCCCATAATGCACATGGAGGGTCAACTTTGACCCTCTACATCACAGTCAGCAGGCCCAGTGTAGCCAATTAGGCTACACTAGCCCCTGGAGCCCCACCCCCCCTTATATAAGGCAGGCAGCGGCGGCCATTACGGCCACTCGTGTGCCTGCATTAGTCAGAGTAGGGCGAGCTGCTGCAGACTGTCTCTCAGGGAAAGATTAGTTAGGCTTAGCTTGTTCCTGTCTGGCTGCATACCTGTTCTGTGAACCCACCACTGCATACCTGTGCTGTGAACCCACCACTGCATACCTGTGCTGTGAACCCACCACTGCATACCTGTTCTGTTCAGTGGACCCGCCACTGTATACCTGTTCATTGAACCCACCACTGCATACCTGTGCTGTGAACCCACCACTGCATACCTGTGCTGGGAACCCACCACTGCATACCTGTGCTGTGAACCCACCACTGCATACCTGTTCTGTTCAGTGGACCCACCACTGCATACCTGTTCTGTTTAGTGAACCGCCACTGTATACCTGTTCTGTTTAGTGAACCCGCCACTGCATACCTGTTCTGTTCAGTGGACCCACCGCATCAGTGCGCATACCTGTGCAGTTAAGTGAACCCGCCACTGCATACCTGTTCTGTTCAGTGGACCCGCCACTGCATACCTGTTCTGTTTAGTGAACCCGCCACTGCATACCTGTTCTGTTCAGTGAACCCACCGCATCAGTGCGCATACCTGTGCAGTTAAGTGAACCCGCCACTGCATACCTGTTCTGTTCAGTGAACCGCCACTGTATACCTGTTCTGTTTAGTGAACCCGCCACTGCATACCTGTTCTGTTCAGTGGACCCGCCACTGCATACCTGTTCTGTTCAGTGAACCCACCGCATCAGTGCGCATACCTGTGCAGTTAAGTGAACCCGCCACTGCATACCTGTTCTGTTCAGTGGACCCGCCACTGCATACCTGTTCTGTTTAGTGAACCGCCACTGTATACCTGTTCTGTTTAGTGAACCCGCCACTGCATACCTGTTCTGTTCAGTGAACCCACCGCATCAGTGCGCATACCTGTGCAGTTAAGTGAACCCGCCACTGCATACCTGTTCTGTTCAGTGGACCCGCCACTGCATACCTGTTCTGTTTAGTGAACCGCCACTGTATACCTGTTCTGTTTAGTGAACCCGCCACTGCATACCTGTTCTGTTCAGTGGACCCGCCACTGCATACCTGTTCTGTTTAGTGAACCCGCCACTGCATACCTGTTCTGTTCAGTGGACCCGCCACTGCATACCTGTTCTGTTTAGTGAACCCACCACTGCATACCTGTTCTGTTCAGTGGACCCGCCACTGTATACCTGTTCATTGAACCCACCACTGCATACCTGTGCTGTGAACCCACCACTGCATACCTGTGCTGTGAACCCACCACTGCATACCTGTGCTGTGAACCCACCACTGCATACCTGTTCTGTTCAGTGGACCCGCCACTGCATACCTGTTCTGTTTAGTGAACCGCCACTGTATACCTGTTCTGTTTAGTGAACCCGCCACTGCATACCTGTTCTGTTCAGTGGACCCACCGCATCAGTGCGCATACCTGTGCAGTTAAGTGAACCCGCCACTGCATACCTGTTCTGTTCAGTGGACCCGCCACTGCATACCTGTTCTGTGAGAGACCCCTTTTTAAATATTAGATAGCCAAAGGTGTCCCCCCCCCCCCCCCCCCCAAAAAAAAAAAGTAGGCTCCAAGTATAGGTAGGTAGCCACAGATGCACCCCTCCTCCCCACAGTATAGGTAGCCAAGGTGTCCCACAGTAAAGATAGCCAGTGTGTTCCCCAACCGGTATAGATAGCCCCCCAGTATAGTTGTGTCTCCCTCCCCCATTCAGGGCATTGGTGTCAATGGGAGTATGTAGCTTCCTGCTGCCTCCCCATCCCCAACACTCACAGACCTGCAGATCAGCGGTGACCTGAAAAGAGGAGAGCAGTGCACAGTAACCATGGCACACTTCAAATGCAGGAAGTGATGTCACTTCCGCATCTGAAGGGTACTCCGTGGTCACTGCACCACTCTTCCCTCTATTCATGTTGCCACTGATCTGAGGTCTGTGTGAGTGACGGGGAAGCAGCGGCGGTTGTACAAGTCACAGAGAGGGCGGACCTGGCAGCATGGGAGGCCCCTGCTCTGGGTGAGGCCTCAAGCGACCGCTTGGTTTGCCTTGGCCTAGCTGCACCCCTGGCTGAGAGGTTTCTTACCCTTGTAAATGATACTATGGAAGTCTTTTTTGAAGACGTGGCAATCATGGCTGACATACGTTGACAACTTAGGTCTGCGTTCACTGGTTACCTCTCCCTGTAACGTAATTTTCCTCCCGCTATATTTGGCTCCGCCTTTGGGATATTTGTGATTGTTTATTCACTTGTGAACCATTTTGCTTGTTATGTCCAACTCTCTCTTTGCATTGGCTATGTTTTTGCCTTGTTGTGTATTACCATTTGTGTTAATATTTGTTTGCCACTATGTGAATTTCCCCAGAAATGGGGAACAAATTGGCGTTTGCTCTATTAATGTCCTAAATGACTTTTGTCAATAAAAACCTTTTGAAACTAAAATTGAGGTAGTAATGGTAAAGATAAATGTACCTCCTCTCTGGTAAAAACTCAATGGTGGGGTTAAGAACTGTAATTTTATTGATCCAAATAAGCAAAACTCTCAAAGATTGAAATGCGTTTCTCGGAACTAGGTTCCTTCTGCTGTTAGGAACAGTGTAGAATAGCTGTATTTTGTATGCATATGAATACAATAAATACAATGCTCAAATAACGATTACCATTTGTCCTTACACCATCAACAACTCCCAACTGTCCTTTCTTCGGAGGCACAGTCCCTCTTTGGAAACCCATTACCTCTGTCCCTCTTTCTTCCTCAGTTTTACCTTTTTCAGGACTCATGTACAGATCTCTGTAGATAATATATGAATGTTTCTATTGAAAAATGTGTTTAAGTGACTCTAAACTGTATTCCTATCATTTAAATTGAAATATTTCTTATTTTCAAATGTTGAAACTACTGATGATAGTGAGGACCGGTGTGGTCTCTTTCGCTTCTGAATTCTTTGTGATATGCATGATGAGGGGTGTGGTGGGGGCATGGTTCGGGGTGTGGCAGGGGCTAGTCTTAAAGAGGAAGTTTAGTGAAAAGGGGATAAAATCAATACAATACAAAGTGAGAAGTTAATAAATATAAGAGAGATCAAGAAATGATTGATATTTGCCAAGTAATTTAATCATATTGCTCGATCCACAATCAGCATGCATGTAATTGTCTTTACTACCGGCACACATGAAAAAAAAACAGACAGCACCAACTGCCATTATCTATAACCACACCCCCTAACAATGCAATAGGCTAAAAGATTTTTTTTATAGATATACATATGCACTGAGGGAGATACTGGTTGCTTGGCAGTTGGAAACGGGTTATTTCCCACAATGCAACAAGGCTCCCACAGTGTGATGTCAGGACCTAGGTGCTGACATCACACTGTGAGAGGGGTTTTACCACAGTATCAGCCATACAGGCATCCTAGATGATCTGTTTAAGAAAAGGTAAAGATTTCTCATGAAAAAGGGGAAATCATTTACTGACTAGGATAAAGTTCATTAACTCCTTGGTCACAGTTCCTCTTTAAAATTTTGGGAGGTATGCAACATATAGGGCTTGATTCACTAAGACAAATAGCATGCCTTATCAGAGTTAACACACCTTATCAGAGTAGTATAGCGAGCGCTACGAACTTATGCCTGCTAATTGGCAATAGGGATAGCTCCACTTGTCCTGCCCTGAGCCCCTGCGGGTCCAATCACTTTAAAGGACATTATCCCACATTTTGATTGGCCCAATAGGCTGCCGCTCACGTGACAGGAAACTTGACGGGCAGCCAATTGGGCCAATCAAAGTGCGTGAATAATGTCCTTTAAAGTGATTTGAGCCGCAGAGGCTCAGGGCAGGACGAGTGCAGCTCTCGTCATTGCCAATTAGCAGACATAAGTTTATAGCACTCGCTATGCCACTCTGATAAGGTGTGTTAACTATGATAAGGCGTGCTAACTCAGATAAGGCATGCTTTTTGTCTTAGTGAATCAAGCCCATAGAGCTGTACTGAATGCATCATATTTTTCCCAGCAAAATTTCACTTTAACGTTACTAAAATTGCATTAAAATAATGCATTTCTAAAGTTGTCAGGCCAAACAAGCAAAAAAAAAGGCAGTGAAATAGTTGTACCGTTTTGGTAATAGGCAGTTAGGTAAGTCCTGTTCTCTTCCTGGGACTTAAATAAAAAGACTATTGATCTGACAAGAAGAGGTGTTGACCCTGGAAATTAAACTCCAGGACCGGCTCCGTCAAAGGACGCCGGTGGGGAGCGGAATGCCGTGATTTTCTTGTTTAGCTGCCACTTGCTGTTCCATTTATTTAATATATATATATATATATATATATATATATATATATATATATTTTTTTTTTTTTTTTTTTGTTCAGTGTTTCTTGCTTACAAGGAATGCGAATAATTCACAACATAATAAATTTGGCTACAGGAAATGTATTGCATTATTTTCTAGCTTCAGTATTTTATTTCAAGATTTCGAGAGCTGGAAGTCTGAAGATGGAGACGGCGAAGTAAAAGATTTATAAAGAAGGCCGAAAACAGCGATTCAGCATCTGCGCGCTGCCCCCAGGATGTACAGTGCAAATGGAAGAATACAAAACTTTCCTGCAGGCAATCTTAAAGATGAACTTTAGAAGCACTGACTGAAAGATTCCACTGAATCATCCCCTTGTGATCCCCATGCCGAGTGGCGTAGCAATAGGGGGGGCAGAGGTAGCGACCGCATCGGGGTCCTTGGGCCACAGGGGCCCCGAGGGGCCTTCCCTCAATCACAGTATTAGCTCTCTATTGGTCCTGTGCTGGTAATAATCACTTCTGCTTTGAATAGTAGTAATCATTAACAAACTGTCCCCCATCCCCTCCTTGCACCTCTGACACTGTGATTGTCCTTGGCGGGTTTTGGAGCATCGTATCAATCATACCTCCCAACATTTAAAAATAAGAAACCGGGATACTGGCCACACCCCTAACCACACACCCTAACCACACCCCCAACACTCCTACCAACGGTTTTTGAAGATTTTTTTTATTTTATTAATATTTATGCCCTTATATATTTTTTTAATAAATATACCCTCATACACCGTGCCCGTGGGTGGGGAGGAGGGTAAGGGTGCCCGTGGGTAGGGAGGAGGGTGAGGATGGGTGCCACTGCAAAAAAAAAAGGAAGCAGAGTGAAGCCGGACATCGGTACTCGTGCATGGACGCAGGGAAGATGACAGCCCGCTCCGCTCGCTGCGCACTCTGCTATGGGGGACACAAGGGGGCAGATCTCAAGGGAAGGAGGGAGGGAGGTAGTAATGCTATTGCCGCATCCCGCATACCACTTAGGTGCGGCTGGCGCCTCGATCATTTTTTTTTTACTCGCTGCCCACTGCCGCCCCGGACTTTGGGGGCTCATACCGTGATAGCGGGAGAGCCCCCCCAAATCGTGACGGTCCCGACGAGATCGGGACGGTTGGGTCCTATGTATCAATTGTTATGTATAGAGCGCTTGGGGGCCCCATTGTAAAACTTGCATCAGGGCCCACAGCTCCTTAGCTACGCCACTGCCCATGCCATGGGCATAATAATAACCCCAGCGACCTCCGCCATCACAGGGGAGCCCAGAGGCTTTGTGGACCCCTCCTCCTTCCTCTCCATAACCCCAAGTGCAGCCAACTAGCTAAGAAATCTCCCTATTTGCTCACAAAAAGGAGCGTGTATAATTTCTCCCTGCTTCCAGACGCTGCTTTACTGCAGAACACTGTCTGCTGCCATTCGCCGGCTCCTGATCACATGCCGTTCGTGGACCAAGGGGGCCCCATGCTATCATTTCTGCAGGGGGCCCTATTAGGCCTAGATATGCCCCTTTCCCATGCTAAAATGTCCAGCTTTCCAGCACCCCTCACACTATGTCCCCAGCTTTCCAGTGCTCTGCACAGTGCATATACAGTGCTCCTCATAGCATGTCTCAGCTTTCCAGTGCCCCTCACAGTGTGTCCCAACTTTCCAGTGCGCCGCATAGTGTGTCCCAGCTCCCCAGTGCCCCTCACAGTGTGTCCCAACTTTCCAGTGCGCCGCATAGTGTGTCCCAGCTTTCCAGTGCCCCTCATATTGTGTTTCGCAGCTTTCCAGTGCCCCTCATAGTGTGTCCCAGCTTTCCAGTGTCCCTCATAGTGTGTCCCAGCTTTCCAGTGTCCCTCATAGTGTGTCCCAGCTTTTCAGTGCCTCTCACAATATGTCTTAGCTTTCCAGTCAGAAGCGTATCTAGAGGAGTGCAGGCATGGCTCCTGCCATGGGCGCAGAGCCGGTTCTAGACAGTGAAGGCAAACTTGTGAGGATGCCTTACATAGAGTCTCTCTGTTTACCTGTGCCCCACATAGTAACTAAGCCACTGACCAGTCCAGAACCACAGAAGATAGAGTGCAACAGCACATGTCTGTTTCGTGTCTGAGGGATCCTTTATCTGGCACAACTAGAAAGCAGTAACCAGTGTGCTGGAGTAGCATAGCTCCCAACTCTCCCTCTTTTGGAGCGACAGTCCCCTTTTGGAACCCTGTCCCTCTGTCCCTCTTTCTTCCCTCTTTTAGGACTCATGTACAGATCTGTGTAAATATATTGTATTTTTCTACTGAAAATGTGACTCTAAACTTTATTACTATCCTTTAAATTTATATATTTCTCATATTCAAATGTTAATATAAAGGAAATTAAACCAGGATAGAAGGGACCAGTGTGGTTTGAATTATAAAACAACATATTTTTCTCATGAAATCTTTATGATATGTGTGATTAGGGGTGTGGTGGGGGCGTGGTTAGAGGTGTGGCAAGGGCATGGCTTAAAGTGAGACTGAAGCAGAAAAAACCTTATGATATAATGAATGGTATGTGTAGTACATATAATTAATAGAACATTCGTAGCATAGAAAAGAGTCTCATGTTTTTCTTTTTAGTTTTTATTTAAGTTAGTCTCTTATAATATTGCATCGTTCTCTATCATTCTCTAATATCTGCAATTTACAAACCACACTCTGTTTTACATTCTGACATTTATCACATGATGACATTTTTACTGCTGGCAGGTGATGTCACTGGAAGGAGATGTCACTGAGGTCCTGATATCCCACAGTGGGATGTCAGGACCTCAGTGCTGTGAGGCGCTGACATCACACAGTGGGAGGGGTTTCACCACAATATCAGCCATACAGAGCCCCCGATGATCCGTTTGAGAAAAGGTAAAGATTTCTCATGGTAAAGGGGGTATCAGCTACTGATTGGGATGAAGTTCAGTTATGGGTCACGGTTTCTCTCTAACTCTCCCTGTACCGGAAACAATATGAGACTCTGTTCTTTGCTGCTAACATACCTCCCAACTTTTTATGAAAAGAAACAGGGACACTTAAGCCACACCTCTAATCACGTCCCTATTCACGCATACCATAAAGATTTCATAGGAAAAATATGTTGTTTTACAATTCAAACCAGACTGGTCCTTTCTATTATGGCTCATGTTTTTTCATATTAACATTTGAAAATAAGAAATATATCAATGTAAAAGATGGGAATAAAGTTTAGAGTCAATTATGCACATTTGTAAGTAGAAAAATACATATATATACACAGATCTCTACATGAGCCATGAAAGAGGGACAAATGAGTAAGAAAGAGGGACAGAGGCCTTGGGTTCCCAAAGAGGGAATGTCCCTCAAAAAAAGGGACAGTTGGTAGCTATGCACTAATGTTCTGATTCCTAGCTGCACTACATATTCATTATATTATACCTTTATTTTCACTTCAGATCCCAAGAATTGAACATCATCCCAATCAGTAGCTGATACCCCCTTTCCCATGAGAAATCGCTACCTTTTCACAAATGGATCATCTGGGGGCTGATATTGTGGTGAAATCCCTCACACAGTGTGATGTCAGGACCATAGTTCTGACATCACATTGTGGGAGCCTTATTGCAGCTGTTTCCACCTGCCAAAAATGCAAGCAGCACCTCCTTCCACTGACATCACCTTCCAGCAGTAAAAATGTCACCATCAGGGGCGTAGGGCCCGCGGTCGCAAAGGTCGCCGTCGCAACCGGGTCCGCCTCCTGAAGAGGCGGGGGAGGGGCCTGGGGCTGGACCCCCCGGGTGTTGAAATCCCTGCAGCGCCCTGCGGGGACTGCCTCCCGGAGGCAGAGCAGGGCTACGGCAAGATGGCTGCCGAAGCCCTGCACTAGAGACTATTTGTGGCGCCATCTTCCCGTAGCCCTGCACTTTGCCTGTCAGCGCGGGAGAAACTGGCTGCAGGAGGATCGTCGCTGGAGGAGCTGCACGGGGGAGGCTGGCTGCACGTCGGGGAGCTGCACGGACGTCAAAGGCTGGCCAGGTGAATGCATTTTTTTTTTACAGGTCTATTATCTCGTGAATGCTCCCACATAGCGATTGTTTTCTGGTGAATGCTCCCACATTGCGATTATTATCTGGTGAATGCTCCCAAATTGTGATTATTTTCTGGTGAATGCTCCCACATAACAATTATTTTCTGGTGAATGCTCCCACATTGCGATTATTATCTGGTGAATGCTCCCACATTGCGATTATTTTCTGGTGAATGCTCCCACATTGCGATTATTATCTGGTGAATGCTCCCACATAACGATTATTTTCTGGTGAATGCTCCCCACATAACGATTATTTTCTGGTGAATGCTCCCCACATTGTGATTATTTTCTGGTGATTGCTGCCCGCATAACGATTATTTTCTGGTGAATGCTCCCCACATAACGATTATTTTCTGGTGAATGCTCCCCACATAGAGATTATTTTCTGGTGAATGCTCCCCACATAGAGATTATTTTCTGGTGAATGCTCCCACATTGCGATTATTATCTGGTGAATGCTCCCACATAACGATTATTTTCTGGTGAATGCTCCCACATAACGATTATTTTCTGGTGAATGCTCCCCACATTGCGATTATTTTCTGGTGACTGTTGCCCGCATAACGATTATTTTCTGGTGAATGCTGTGCACATAACGATTATTTTCTGGTGACTGTTGCCCACATAACGATTATTTTCTGGTGAATGCTCCCACATAACGATTATTTTCTGGTGAATGCTCCCCACATTGCGATTATTTTCTGGTGACTGTTGCCCGCATAACGATTATTTTCTGGTGAATGCTCCCACATTTTGATTATTTTCTGGTGAATGCTCCCACATTGCAATTATTTTCTGGTGAATGCTCCCACATTGCGATTATTATCTGGTGAATGCTCCCACATTGCGATTATTATCTGGTGAATGCTCCCAAATAACAATTATTATCTGGTGAATGCTCCCACATTTTGATTATTTTCTGGTGAATGCTCCTACATAACGATTATTTTCTGGTGAATGCTGTGCACATAACGATTATTTTCTGGTAAATGCTGCTGCGCACATAGCGATTATTTTCTGGTGAATGCTCCCACATTGCGATTATTATCTGGTGAATGCTCCCACATAACGATTATTTTCTGGTGAATGCTCCCACATTTTGATTATTTTCTGGCGAATGCTCCCACATAACGATTATTTTCTGGTGAATGCTCCCACATAACAATTATTTTCTGGTGAATGCTCCCACATTGCGATTATTATCTGGTGAATGCTCCCACATTGCGATTATTTTCTGGTGAATGCTCCCACATTGCGATTATTATCTGGTGAATGCTCCCACATAACGATTATTTTCTGGTGAATGCTCCCCACATAACGATTATTTTCTGGTGAATGCTCCCCACATTGTGATTATTTTCTGGTGATTGCTGCCCGCATAACGATTATTTTCTGGTGAATGCTCCCCACATAACGATTATTTTCTGGTGAATGCTCCCCACATAGAGATTATTTTCTGGTGAATGCTCCCCACATAGAGATTATTTTCTGGTGAATGCTCCCACATTGCGATTATTATCTGGTGAATGCTCCCACATAACGATTATTTTCTGGTGAATGCTCCCACATAACGATTATTTTCTGGTGAATGCTCCCCACATTGCGATTATTTTCTTGTGACTGTTGCCCGCATAACGATTATTTTCTGGTGAATGCTGTGCACATAACGATTATTTTCTGGTGACTGTTGCCCACATAACGATTATTTTCTGGTGAATGCTCCCACATAACGATTATTTTCTGGTGAATGCTCCCCACATTGCGATTATTTTCTGGTGACTGTTGCCCGCATAACGATTATTTTCTGGTGAATGCTCCCACATTTTGATTATTTTCTGGTGAATGCTCCCACATTGCAATTATTTTCTGGTGAATGCTCCCACATTGCGATTATTATCTGGTGAATGCTCCCACATTGCGATTATTATCTGGTGAATGCTCCCAAATAACAATTATTATCTGGTGAATGCTCCCACATTTTGATTATTTTCTGGTGAATGCTCCTACATAACGATTATTTTCTGGTGAATGCTGTGCACATAACGATTATTTTCTGGTAAATGCTGCTGCGCACATAGCGATTATTTTCTGGTGAATGCTCCCACATTGCGATTATTATCTGGTGAATGCTCCCACATAACGATTATTTTCTGGTGAATGCTCCCACATTTTGATTATTTTCTGGTGAATGCTCCCACATAACGATTATTTTCTGGTGAATGCTCCCCACATAACGATTATTTTCTGGTGAATGCTGCTGCGCACATAAAGATTATTTTCTGTTGAATGCTGCGCACATAGAGATTATTTTCTGGTAAATGCTGCTGCGCACATAACGATTATTTTCTGGTGAATGCTGCTGCGCACATAACGATTATTTTCTGGTGAATGCTGCTGCACACATAACGATTATTTTCTGGTAAATGCTGCGCACATAACGGTTATTTTCTGGTGAATGCTGTGCACATAACGATTATTTTCTGGTGAATGCTGTGCACATAACGATTATTTTCTGGTGAATGCTGCGCACATAACGATTATTTTCTGGTGAATGCTGCGCACATAGCGATTATTTTCTGGTGAATGCTGTGCACATAGCGATTATTTTCTGGTGAATGCTACCCACATAGCAATTATTTTCCTTAAGACTGGCATCTTGCTACTAATTGCCCTATTTCCTCTGGTCGCTGCATATGTTTGCAAATTGAACGTGGCACCCATGCTGATGGAAAGCTGAACTGATATAGCCATGCCATGCACAGCTATAGGGATTCGGATATGTGTATGCTTCGGGTGTTGCGGGGGGGGGGGGGGGCTGTTGTTGCCGGGGGAGGGGGCCACATCCAGATTCCGCATCGGGGCCCCGAGGTTTGTAGCTACGCCACTGGTCACCATGTGATAAAGGTCAGAATGTAAATTAGGGAGAGGAAATATTTTACAATGGGCAAGCACTGACTAAATCAGTTATACATGATTATTGTAAAAATTAAGCACTTTTTTATTACATTATTTTCACTGGAGTTCCTCTTTATGTGTCACTCTTTCTTATCTTAAAAAAGTTGGGAGGTATGGAGTATGGAGTAGCTAAGCAGCACACCATGCCGGCCATATTCGTCCTTATGTTTGCATCTGTGTATCCCTGATCGCATTTGTATTTCCTATTACTGGTGCGGTGATCACCTAAAACAACCCTTTAGAAAGTCCTCTGTGTATTTCAGTTTGAGGTGCCTACACTGACTGCACCCACATATGTATTAGCATTTTTCTCAAACAGGTTTATTTTAGGTTTATTACAGCTTTGCCTTCGGTACACCGGCGGCAGGCAGGCAATTATGGCTTGGTATATGCTGCACAATGAAAACATAACAGCATGGCATCTTTCCAAAAAACTATTTGGGTGGCGTAAAAAAGAAAGCCGGCAATAAGAAGGCTCTATATGTGTATCGCTGTGTCTATGCATATGCTATACACTGCGGAGAGATATCTATACTGGCTGGCTGCCAAGCTCTCTCCATGATGCACAGACTGTCTGATAGCGAGATTGAAAAGGCAGAGTTATATAACACCTTTCATTGCATCGCTCTGCGCCTAAACACATCGAGGGCCATTTCCGAGGCTACCGCTGCTCAAACGTGGGGTGCAGAGACAGGATATGAGACACGCTGTAGGTGAAGGTACTGCTTGCAGGGGCGTAGCTAGGGGTGGGCGGGGTAGGACATGTGCCCCCGGGCGCTGACTCACTAAGGGCGCCCAGCCGCATTTATTTTTTGTGTAAATCTCCTCTCTGTGCCAGAGTCTTCTGCTGCTGCTGCCTTGCTCGGGGCTTTTCCTGTGAGACGTCACAAGCCGGATGGTGAGTGAGGAGGAGCGCCGGAGGCAGGCAGGGAAGTGGAGTGCAACTGTGGAGAGGGGGCGGAGACGGATGAGTAGAGTGAGCGGAGCCAGCATCCAGCCAAGCCCAATTTGTCTCTGCACTGGCTGGGACCTACCTCCTGGCTCCTGCAATCTACATTATGTGGCTGCTGTGGAAGAGGTTCTGCCCCCTGCAGAGCAAACCACCAATGAGGAGAAAGTAGCGGCGGTGCCAGCTCACGTCATTAAGTGCTGTGCACCCACGTGCAGGATGCTGTCACTGAAGCCCCGGGATGTTTGAGTGCTGGAGGTCTGGCTGATTGGACTGTGCTGCTTGGTATAGCCGTGTGCGGCATCCACATGGACCAGAAGGAGCCATGTATGGTGCCCAGATGGAGCCACGTGTGGTCACATGGATCGGAGGGAGCCCTGGATGCTGTTGTATGGAGCAGAGGGAGCCGCGCACTGGAGACCAGTTGAAGCCGGGTGAAGAGGGAGAGACAAGAGGAGCTGACTTTTTGGAAAGTGCTGTGCACATGATGGATGCAGCATCTGTAACCCCGTAAGTGTGTTGAGGGAGGCCCGGCTGACTGGAGCAAGGATGGACATGTGTGAAGTGCTGGAGAGACTGCTGCTGCTGGGGCTGGCTGTGTGTAGTACTGAAAAAGCAGAGACCAGCGGATGGACTTAGCCAGGGGCTGAAGGAGCGTAAGTGAAGTCTCCACTGTACTGTACTGTATCTTAAGTGGGGCAGCAGTTATGGAAGCGTAGATTGTTGTTACTGGGGGGTGGGAGAGGAGAATTACTGTTACTGGGAGGGTTATTGTTACTGAGGGGGTTGAGGAGATTGCTGGGGGTGGAATTACTGTTACTAGAGGGTTACTGTTACTGAGGGGGTGGAGGAGATTACTGGGTGTGGAATTACTGTTTCTGGGAGGGAGTCATGGTCCATAAAATAGGGTACTTGTGTGATAAAATGCTAAATGCTTGAAGAAGCCTGCAGAGTCAGGGACAGGGTCAGGCAGTCAGGGATGGAATCACAGAATGTATGTATGTCATACATACATACTGTACATACATTCCCTTTCGCTGACTGACTGACCCTGTCCCTGACCCTTTAGGCTTAAACAGGGGCGTAGCAATAGGGGGTGCAGAGGTAGCCACCGCATCGGGGCCCTTGGGCCAGAGGGGCCCCGAAGGGAGCTCCCTCAACTACAGTATTATCTCTCTATTGGTCCTGTGCTCATAATAATCACGTCTTTAGATACTTTGAATAGTAGTAATCACTAACAAGCTGTTCCCCATCCCCTTCTTGCACCTCTGACACTGTAGTTGCCATTGGCAGGTTTTGGTGCGCCGTATCAATTGTTATGTGTAGAGTGCTTGGGGGGCCCCATTGTAAAACTTGCATCGGGGCCCAACGCTCTTTAGCTACGCCACTGGGCTTAAAGCTTTTAGCATTTTATCACACATTCATCCAGCCATTATCACAGTATCTGGGGGAAGAAAAGATAGAAGCCAAGCTCCTGCTAGCCCAGCCCACACAACCCAGATCTAGGCAGTACTGTCCAGTTTCAGGCAGCGCACATGTAGCAGTAGGCTGCACCCTGGCTGGCTGTTTTCTGTAAGTTTTCTGTCTGCCTACTGGCTGCTGCGACCCCTCACTCCCAGACATACCAGCCTCCCCAGGTACCCACCCCCATTCACTGCTGACAATGGTCTCCAGCCCACTAGGGTCCAGCCCACTACACGCCTGCCTGGTGGTGCCCACCACACCACCAGGCAGGCCTGAGGCCTCTAGCTATAGAACCCACTGGGCCAGAGCCCAGCACACACCACCACTATGCCTGAGCCAGAGGCCTCCAGCCGCCAGACCTGACCCACCAGACTGTAGTCATGTCGCTGACTGTCCTTGGAGGAGCTCACAATCTAATCCCTATCCCTACCATGGTCATAGTCTAATGTCTTACCATATCATTATGTATTTATATAGCGCTAACATCTTCTGCAGCAGCACTTTACAGAGTACATCTAATACTGCCATAGTCATAGTGTAATGTCCTACCATATTATTATGTATTTGTATAGCGGCACCGATGACCACGCTCACATTCTGAAGCGGGGCCACGCCCCATTTTTGCGCTTTGCCACCATGGGGGGGGGGGGGCATAAACTGTCTTTGTCCCCGGGCGCTGAAAGCTCTAGCTACGCCTCTGACTGCTTGTGTTACCTAAGTGACATGGGTTGCGCTAATTGCGCGCTAAGTGGTAGGCTACCTGCGCACTGAAACTACTGATATTTAGTGAATGTGGCCCAGTATGTGCTAATAGATGATAAAGTGTTTCCTATTCCCTCCCTTATTCTGTACTCTGTATCTGAATTCCTGTATGAGATACTTACCTTCCTCCAGTGCCTAGCAGTCCATCTGGTCCCTCATTTCAGTTCTGATGCCCCTCCAGTCCACCGTCCCTCCTAAAAAATCCCTGACCACAGATGTGCTTGCGGGTTTCTACACATGTGCAAGCACATCTGTGCACCTCTCTCGATTGCCCCTTCCCCGTAGCTGCACTTGCACAGTTCAGAAACAGTTAAACTGCGCAATCAGAACGATCTAGAGAGGCATGCAGTCTGACCTGCACATGATTCCGCAACCACAGCTGTGGGGACCTTTTGGAGGTAAGTAAAGCTTATCTCTTAACCTTCAGCTCGAGTCCCCTTTAAGGTGTACAGAGAATTTCCTAATTCTGTCTATTTTAATTCTTTATACTAAGGATTTATCAAACAAAGGTGATTTTGAGTCAAGGGGCCTATTAAATCAAAAGGCAGAGACAATCAGAGATGACTTTATAAATGCATTTCAGGGACTTGCTTCAGGAAGAGCCTACAGATGCAAGAAATAAGATGGGGCAGGAGGCGAAAGGGCAGCAGTGGCGTATCTAGTGGGGTGCAAGCATGGCTTGTGCCATGGGTGCCACAGTGCCATGGGTACTGTCTGTGCCCGCCCCCTTCTCCCTCATGCTGCACCGCAATACTAGGGATGTCTCTCACTACCTATACTGGGGAGCTATTTATACTGGGGGACACTTCTCATCACCTATACTGGGGGAGATGGACTACTTATACAAGGTGACTTCGCTCACTACCTATATGACAGGGGGTTCTTAGACTAGGAGATATCTATCACTACATCTACTGGGGGGGGGGGGGGCTAATTATACTGGATGGTCACCTGTCACTACCTATACTGGGGGGCTACATATGCTGGGGTACACTTCTTACTACCTATACCTGAGGGGACACCTCCCACCATCTATATTTTGGGAGCTACTTATACTGAGTGACTGCCCCTCTTTCAGGACTCGTACAGATCTATGTAAATATATTATATTGTATTTTTCTACTGAAACCTTTAAATTGATATTTTTTTTTTTTTTTTCAGATGTTAATATGAAGGAAAATGAGCCAGGATAGAAAGTATCAGTGTAGTTTAATTGGCAAAACAACATATTTTTCTTGTGAAATATTCAGGGTATGCGTGACTAGGGGCGTGCCAAGGGGCGTGATTAGGGGTGTGTCTCTCTTTGTTATCTCATAAAGTTGTAAGGTATGTAGGCCCTATATTACCCAGATATGCCCCTGGAGGGCAGTCATAGGGAAGTGCATGCAGCAACGTTCTAGGGCACAATAAAAAAATGATTTCTGATTATAATAGATTATTGAGTTTCAGCCTGGCCACAACAAAAACAATACTGTCCTATTTTAGGGACCTAAGATACACTTCCCATGTCATTTAATTGATATTGGCTAACCAAGAGGCTTCTACACAAGAAAGAACATTTACAGGACTTTAATGAGAAGAAACTACAGTATAGTGTATGACCGCTGAGCTGATGTTTGAACTGTTATAACATTTTCTATGTGACTTTTACATTGCTACAGGCTTTCATTATATTAGATATACAGATCTGTAAATTGGCTATTAGTGGGAGCTGGTATTCCAGGCCAAGATAATCACTTTTCTGTTCTGATCAACAACTTCTGACGTACGATTTCAGCCATGCTCTGACTGCAATGCCTGTCCTCATCTGAAGGCGAGCGCTGAATGTGAGGAGCAGCAAGGCACAAACGCCACTTCGCACCAACAAAGCAAGTTTAACTGTCTATAATTATTATTATTATTATTATTATTATTGCTGTTCCAAGGACTACCAGCCACCTCGTGAAGCCACAGTGGAAGTGAATGAATGTTTCCTCAAGCAGGACACAGATAGTACTAATATTATGCATTTATATAGTGCCAACAATGTCCACAGCACCTAAACATACAGGGTGCTTACCTAATACTGGGGGCACACCTGGCTATCTGTACTGGAAGGACACCTACCTAATACTGGGGGCACATCTGGCTATCTATGCTGGGGGGACACCTACCTATTACTAATACTGGGGGCACATCTGGCTATCTGTACTGGGGGACACCTACCTAATACTGGGGGCACATCTGGCTATCTGTACTGGGGAGGACACCTACCTAATACTGGGGGCACATCTGGCTATCTATACTGGGGGGACACCTACCTAATACTGGGGGCACATCTGGCTATCTATACTGGGGGGACACCTACCTAATACTGGGGGCACATCTGGCTATCTATACTGGGGGCACACCTACCTAATACTGGGGACACATCTGGCTATCTGTACTGGGGGCACACCTACCTAATACTGGGTGCACACCTGGCTATCTGTACTGGGGAGGACACCTACCTAATACTGGGGGCACATCTGGCTATACTGGGGGGACACCTACCTAATACTGGGGGCACATCTGGCTATCTATACTGGTGGGGCCACCTACCTAATACTGGGGGAACGTCTGGCTATTTATACTGCAGGGGCCACCTACCTAATAATGGGAGCACATTTGGCCGCTTATACCGGGTGGGGGGGGGGGGGGAGGAAGAGACACCTACCCATACCCAATACTGGGAGCACATCTGGCTAGCTATACAGAGGAGGGACACTTAACTAATACTGGGGGCACATCTGGCTATCTATATTGGGAGGCACCTACCCAATACTGGGGGCACATCTGGCTACATATACATTGTAGTTACACCAACCTAATACTGGAGGCACATCTGGTTATCTATACATGGGAGAGGGGGCTACCTAATACTGGTGGCATGTCTGGAGTGGCTACCTATACTGAGGAGGTGGCTACCTAATACTGGGGCCATATCTGCTACCTATACTGGAGCAGGCACAATTCGGGGGTGTACTCCCTCCATCTGCTCTTGATCCAACCCCTCTTAACTCATTGTGGCCCATGAGTCAAAAAGTTTGACACCCCTGATCTAACCCGTACCTTAGTCAGCCACTCTCTGATGTGTCAATAGTCTTAGGCTTGGCGTGGAGCCATTTACCTTATCTGTACGTTTTTTGGGTGTGGGAGGAAACCAGAGGGCCCAGAAGAAAGAAATTCATGCAAACATAGGGAAAACACACATACTCAGCGCAGATTTTAATTGAGGACAGCAGCACTAGGTGAGAGTGCTATCCACTACACCACCATGCCACCCATGCTAAATGATCCAAAAGATGCGATGCAGTGTGCCAGTGTGCAAGGGGCCTAAAAGTATTGTCAAAATTATTCTAAGGTGTGAAAATATCACCTGGGAAAAAAACTTGGCTAATGGCTACCTATACTGGGGGCACCTATAGCTGGCTACCTATACTGGGGCACCTGTTTGTTTTGCAAAAACAGGGAAACGAACCCTAAGCTACACTGATCTTATAAGCTGATAGCTGGTAATAGGGCCACGTGGTTTCAATGCCTTGTAGAAAGTCCTCATTACACATTTCTGTCCCACGTCGGGTTAGGTTAACATTCAAAACCAATAAAGTTTGTATGTATGTTTCAGACAATTGCAGGATTTAATTAAAAGAGGTCCGTGTTATAAAGGGCTTTTTATATTCCAATCGGGCCGTTCTGAACACTCCATTTCTGTGAACGGGATTCCTAGTTCACGCATTTCAGAATCGGCGGCGGCACGTGTTTCGCACACCTTTCCGGATGTCACGCCTCGCCTGCGCGCATTCAACAGCTCTATTATGCCCACCTAAATCATGATAATTCAGCCCGGCTTCCGGTAATAGATCACAAAACAGCGTACGCTAGTTACAAGCTCAGCAGACCGCAGAAATTCAATTTCCTCACAATTTTTAAGTATTTTCTCCTTATTATACGACAACCAGTTGATGATTTTTTTTTTACCCCGCGCTATCAGGAAAAGCGAAGCTCAATTGGCGTGAAATTGAGGACATGCGGCTGGGTTGGTTTACCCAACCTAGCCAGAGAAGAAGGGGTTAAACGTTTAATTGCATTGCGAGTACGACGGCGGCGGCGTTATGGCACCCTATCACTCTGCTCCTCCGACACGCTCTCTCTCTCTATACGGCACTGAAGGGCTGCGATCAGGAGAACACGCTGAAAGACGCTAGAAATAAACCGTTCTGAAATTACAGTCGCACGTGGCTGAGCAAGGCACCTGAGCGGCCTTGATAGTGCGCATTTTAAGCAACACGGCAAATAAATATATCATTTTCAGCTAGCGTTCCTTTTACCAACTGTAATTATACACAACGCCTTCGGCATCACGCTGCGTTTTTTTTTCCTCTTCCGCAATACATCTGGATCATTTTTTTAAAGCACTTCACGGGCAAAGGAAACCACGTTTAAAGGGGAACTGAAGAGAGAGCTATATGGAGGCTGTCATGTTTATTTCCTTTTAATCAATACAAGTTGCCTGGCAGCCCTGCTGGTCTATTTCTCTGCAGTAGTATCTGAATACCACCAGAAACAAGCATGCAGCTAGTCTTGTCAGATCTGACTTTAAAGTCTAAACCACTGAAACACCTGATCTGCTGCATGCTTGTTCAGGGTCTATGACTAATAGTATTAGAGGCAGAGGATCAGCAGGGCTGCCAGGCAACTGGTATTGCTTAAAAGGAAATAAACATGACAGCCTCCATATACCTCTCTTTTCAGTTCCCCTTTAAAGGAAAAATGTAAAACAGTAATTCTCGTGTAAAATCTTGAAGTGCGGAAGTAGTTAAATGGGGGTGCAGATTCTCTCTGTCTTTGGCAGCTTTTCAGAGTTAGTTAAACGCCATTGAAGTCGTAATTAACAATATTTATCTGCACATACCTCTCTGCATGGTGTTAAGGCTGCTTACGCTCTTCTTTGATTGCTGCTGTATGAGCTGTACATTACTCTGGCTGGCAATATATAGACCAACTAGAAGGCAGCTAGAGAGGGCGTAATACACATACATATGAGGGTATATAGAAATGTACATACATTATAGCCTTGGACTCCTCACCTCTTTTACCTTCAGGCACTTTTAATGTGCTTTTACTAGTGCTATATAGTTGTTTACTAGTGTTATATATATAGTGTTATTAGTTATTTATATATATATATATATATATATATATATATATATATATATATATATATATATATATAGTATATATATATGTTTTAGTTTATACAAAAAAGCGAGCAAAGTACCTGCTGCACTTAAGGGAACCAGAGACGAAGCACCCTCATGTATTTTACCATATATATCAGTGGGACCATTAGAGAAAACACCTACCTTGCTCTCTGTTTAATTCTGCACTGCACAGCTTGCTTCTAAGCAGCCCTGATAAAATCCCCGACTGAGCATTCGGTCTGCCTTTGCTCAGGAATATTTATAGCTCAGTCTGTGTTCTCTCATGTCTTTTCAAGTCCAAGCCTGCCCCCTGCTGGCTCTGCTCAGGAATCATTATAGCTGAGTCATTATAGCAAAGCCAGACTGAATGCTCAGTCGGGGATTTTAGCAGGGCTGATTAGAAGCAAGCTGTGCAGTGCAGAATGAAACAGAGAGCAAGGTAGGTGTTTTCTCTAATGTTCCCACTGATATATATGGTAAAATACATGAGGGTGCTTCGTCTCTGGTTCACTTTATTCATAAATCCTCACATTTTTCTCTGTGACGGCCGCTGCCTGCTGATCCCTCTAATAGGCACATGGGCATAGTAATGATCGTAATCAGCTAATTACGATTACGCAAATTTTCGTGTAAATTTTCACAATTTCACCTATACATAATTACGATTTGTACATTTAATTGATTTCGTATAGTCATTTCATAATTTCGCATAAAATTTTGCATAATTTTCGCGTAATTTGGTATCGACTTTGGCAGTGAATAGCAAAGGTCCCATACATGCTATGGACACCAAAATTGCTACATACAGTATGTTAAGGGGTATAGTGGGTACAAGTTAAAAAACAAAAGCTAAAGATAAAAAAGAATTTTCCAAAAAGACCTTGTAGTTTTTGAGAAAATCGATTTTAAAAATGCAAAGAAAAAAGGTTATTTAAACTCAGAGAAATCGCATTTAAAAACCATTTTTCTTTGCATTTTTAAAATCAATTTTCTCAAAAACTACAAGGTCTTTTTGAAAAATTTTTTGGCGTTGTACCCACTATTCTCCTTAACATATGTAGCAATTATGGTGTCAATAGCATATATGGGGGCTTTGCTATTAACCACTAAAGTCGGCAAAAAATTACGCAAAATTTTGAAATGTTACTATTACATACGAAATTAATTATGATTTTCCCTGAAATTTCGCATTACAATTACAATGCTTAATTGCGAATTTCAATGCAAAATTTTTGGCCCAAGGGCATGCAGCAAAGAGAATGGATATATATATATATATATATATATATATATATATATATATATATATATATATATATATATATACTGTATATACATATATACATATATCTTCATATACATATATCTTCCGCAGCATTAACAGAGTACATACAGTATTAATGTCACTAACTGTCCCTCAGAGGGGCTCACAATCTAATCTCTACCATAGTCAAATGTCCATTGTAGTCTAGGGCCAATTTAGGGTAAGCCAATAAACGTATTTGTATGTTTTTGGGATGTGGGAAGAAACCAGAGTGCCCGTAGGAAACCCACACTGACACGGGGAGAACATAAAACTCTGCATGGAAATAGCGCTGTCCCTTGCCTCAGTTGAGCTCACAATCGAACACCTACCATAGTATGTCCATTGTAATCTAGGGTCAAAGGTGCCACGCCTTGTTCCCTCCCAGACCATGCATCCCTACTTAATTCAGCAACTGAGGGGTTCTGAGTGGTATAGCAAGTTTTTTGTTTATGTTAGTAATGGGTATTTTGTGGACAAAAAGAGAATGAACTTTCTTGTGGACAGAAAGAAATCTCATAATATGGCTGGGAATAATCCTGAGATGGAAGCAAAATGTAATAATGCAAGTTACAAGTGAAAAATAAACCAGAGCTAAGTTTCTGAACATACTTGTACATCAATGAAACCATCCATCATGCTGAGAGACCAATAGGAATGTTTGAAAGCTCAAAGAGGAGGGACTTTCTCCTGATGCTGGGATACTTGCTCCTAACACTCAGCCACATCACTGAATTGCATATTTTCCTCCTGGGTGTACAACTCTAGAACAAAACATCATTTTGCTATGCAGCAACACCAATTGCATATTTTATTCACACATGCTCAGTGGACTTACTTTCCCATTGAAGACTTAGATTGTCTAATTCGGGCAAATTTTATTGTTTACACCACAAAACAGTGCAACACGTTTTGCCGGTCAGGGGCATGCATGCCTGCTAACAGCTCATAATTAGTTACTCCTGTTAATTTCCTGAAGAAGTGGGTGAGATACCTGCGAAACGCATAGCGCTGTTTTGTGGAGTATATAATAAAATTTGCCTGAATTAGACAATTCGACTCTTCAATGGAGATATAAGTCCACCACTACCTCCCATTTTTAAACTGTTTTTAGTGTATTTTTTCTTCCTGGCGCCTCTGTTTTGTCCTATTACCTATAAGTTTGACCGCCCTTGGTGGTGGGGTGTACCCTTTATTTTATAGATCAACAGACAACGACTTCTTAACCTGAGTGGGGTTGGGTGTAATCTCCCCACCTGCCTGTACAATGGTTGCCTCAGCTGTAACCCTTTCTTGGGAGTATTCATTTACATGGATTTTATTTTAGGCAAATTGACTTTAGCATGCTACACTATTGTGGGCTCTCAATTCCTTTTTTCAGTTTAAAGAGGATCTGTAACATCAAAAGATCCCCTGGGGGGGTACTCACCTCGGGTGGGGGAAGCCTCCGGATCCTAATGAGGCTTCCCACGCCGTCCTCTGTCCCACGGGGGTCTCGCTGCAGCCCTCCGTACAAGATGACGTCATTATTTACCTTCCCACCTCCTGCGCAGGCACTCTGACGGCTGTCGGCTCCGAACTACACGGAAATACCCGATCGCCGTCAGGTCTGCTCTACTGCGCAGGCGCAAGTTTCCGGCGCCTGCGCAGTAGAGCGGACCCGACTGAGATCGGGTATTTCCGTGTAGTTCGGAGCGGAAAGCAGCCACAGCGCCCCCGCTGGAGCCAGCAAAGGTACATATTGATTTTACAGTCGGGTCTGTCGTCGGCTGTTCGGAGGGCTGCAGCGAGACCCCCGTGGGACAGAGGACGGCGTGGGAAGCCTCATTAGGATCCGGAGGCTTCCCCCACCCGAGGTGAGTACCCCCCAGGGGATGTTTTTGAGGTTACAGAGTCTCTTTAACAAGTACAGGTGAGTTCGCTCTACTAAGAATACTCTTCAGGAGCTCTGGGGATCACTTTTCCCTTTGGGGGTATCTGCCAGCCAGCTATTAAGCCAGGGAACAACCTAATATATGGGGAGGGGGGGGGGGAGGCTTTCAGGAAAAAAATTGGCCACCCAATGCTGCTTCCAGGAGGGATGTTGTGGGTAAGGGAAGCCCCATGCCATTCCTCCTGCCCAGAGCCCCATTGTGGTTAGAGCTGGTCCTGGTCAAGAGCTTCAGGTACTGTTTACATCAAACACCAGAATGGAGAAAAATAATGTATAACACAAATTTGTGAGAGAAGGAGTAGGAGGGGTATGACCGGATTGCCCACAAATAGATGATAAATGCAAGAAAATACAAAACTTTATAAATCATATAGTGAAAAAACACACCAATAAAGCACATAATAAAATCACGTCGGCTATCTAACCCACGGATGCCTCTCCGCTACCCCAGATATCCCTTCAAAGAGTCCCTCAAACCAACGAGTCTATAGGCTCAAAGCATCAAGTATGCAAATAATTGGACTTCAAATTGGCAACAATTTGTCATGCAAAATGGCTGCACAGCCAAAAATCTAAATAGGGGGGAAAAAGACAGTCCAGCATGCTAATTGTAGATGAATCACCATGTAAAAGACATAGAGATTTTGCATTCAAGGGTATATAGTCGAAGCAAAATGACCTAATTACGAATATCCGAAATTTCATGTCATTCGCGAAATTATAATTACGGTCGTAATCAAAATTTTGCGAATTTCAAGAAATTAAGTAAATTTTCATGTTTATGGTGAATTTCGTAATTACGATTGTGTTTTGTAATTGCGATCGTTTACGTAACTGTAACGTTTGCGGAATAGTTTCCGTGGTGTTTAAACTCACTTGCTTTACCCCAGAAAGGCAGGAATAATCATGTGACAACGGTGTCTCTTTATTGGAATCAATTGGTTGGTGTGTGTGCAATTCATCCAAAATCATCTGCCACACAAAAATCACCGGATCCACAAAACACTCGTCACACTCATCAGAATTAATCAAAATGTACATAGAATCAAGACAAGCATTCAGAATATCTTCGCTTTTTGCGATGTAAAAATTGCAAAAGGCCTTCCAATCAAACTTAAATTCCTCCATCAAAGCTCCCAACTTCCACGGAGAAAATGGAGGTTCAAACAACCCAGTATCAAGATAACTTTCATATGGGTTGGACTCAGGAACATGCACAGATTTTTTAACTGCTTTAATATAATGTATGATCCTACCTATAATAGAATCCACATATGCTTTTGCCTTAGGCAATGACATCTGAAGCAAATCGAGCATTCCCTCTACCCTGGGAATTTCGGTTTGGCTGGTCATCCTGTAACGTTTGCGGAATCGTTTCCGTGGTCAGCGCACCAGACGTGGAAATCCTCCACAAACGTGTAATTCTGAGAACCCAGGTTAGGTGCAATGCACCAGTAGAGGGTAATTCCCACCAGCAGATGGAACTGTGGAGTGCAGACGAGCACAGCCTCTGCACGGCCACGGATGCCAGATGGGAATTGTACGAGCAGGATCAAGCAGGGCTGAATAGCCCTCAAGAGAAATAGCACAGGGACAGACAGAATGTGTGTTCACCAATCTAGTCGCCCCCCAGCGACGATGAACACACATCAACGGAAAGAAAGCGCGAATGCAATCGCAAGAATGGCGATTGCCAACAGACTCCAGACTGAGAAGGACAGAGCATGAGAGTAGCAAATGCACAGCAAACAACAATGAGAAGATAAGGAAAATAACAAACGCTAGGCTAGCTAAACGCGAACACCGCACTCATTTGCAACAGCGAACGCGTTTCTGCACGAGTACCGCCCGTTAGGCGCCCAGTGATAAGCGTGCTACCCTAACTAACCAATGACAGACAAACACGAAATAGAGCAGAGGGACACCAAGAGCCCCAATAGTGTAATTCGTCTTGGGGACAACAAAATAAATGAGAAGTTAAAATTATACTCACAAATCAGGGTTACCAATAGGCAACCACTGTATAGGCAGGTGGGGAGAACAATCCTGACCCCACTCAGGAATAAAAAGTCGCTTTCTGTAGACAGGAAGATAGGGTAACAACCCTCCACCCAGGGTGGACTCAATGTAGTGTACAAGATACAGAGGCGCCAAAAGAATAAAAGGTAATTAAATGAACTTAAAAAACCAACTGGTTAAACAGAGGAGGCAGCGGTGGTCTTACCCCCTCCAAACAGACACAGGCAAGGACTGCGATTCAGACAGTCAACAATTTATTCGGAACTCCAAAAAACAATGCAACGCGTTTCACGGGCCATACATCCCGCTTCCTCAGGCAAAATACAGTAGGAGTCACAGCATCTGTATTATATCAGCGAGCTCGGCGCCTCTGTAAGACCACCGCTGCCTCCTCTGTTTAACCAGTTGGTTTTTTAAGTTCATTTAATTACCTTTTATTCTTTTGGCGCCTCTGTATCTTGTACAAAACACGAAATAGAGAACGCGAACGCTTGCTAAACGGTTACCTCACCGAGCCTACAGCAAGTGTTCATATCAGACAAGACAGACAGACAGACAGGTGGGGCTGCCAGTAGCAACCGCTGCTCTGGCTAGCACCCCTAAGGCAGAGATACAGACGGAGGCACTGCCACTACCACTAGGGCAAGTGCGATCCAGACAGATAAACAGAAGGGGCCACCAGTAGCAACCGCTGCTCTGGTTAACACCCCAACGGCTGAGATACAGAAGGAGGCACTGCCACTACCGCTAGGGCAAGTGCGATCCAGACAGATGGAGCAGCCAGCAGCAACCGCAGCTCTGGCTTACACTCCCAGACAGACAGAACGATTCCCTGTCGACCGCCGCTGGCGACAAGGCAATCGAGGCATAGAAGGAAGCACTGCCACTACCATTAGGGCTAATGCAATCCAGACAGATGAACAGAAGGGGCTACCAGTAGCAACCGCAGCTCTGGTTAGCACCCCCAGACAGACAGAACGATTCCCTGTCGACCACCGCTGGCGATAAGGCAATCGAGACACAAAGACAGTACAGGCAAAACAGATAATACAATCTGACTGCACTAGAGGGAATGCCTAGTACAGTCCCAAGAATTACTCTAAGATAATCTCTGACAAACAGGCAAGGCTGACACTCTAGGAGAGTTCATCAGTAACAAACCATGAAGATGACTAGAGATGTAGCGAACGGTTCGCCGGCGAATGGTTCCAGGCTTTGGGGGTTCGCGTTCGCCTGGACCAAGCGAACTTTTACGGAAGTTCGATTCGCCCCATAATCCACTATGAGGGTCAACTTTGACCCTCTGCATCACAGTCAGCAGGCACATTGTAGCCATTCAGGTTACACTAAGCCCTGGAGCCCCCCCCCTCCCCCCCTTATATAAGGCAGGTTTGCCGGTCATTACACTTACTCGTGTGCCTGCTAGAGACAGACTAGGGACAGCTGCTGCAGACTTGTTCTCCTAGGGAAAGATTAGTTAGGCTCTTGGCTTGCTCCTGGCTGATTGTTATTGCTAAAATAGCACCCCTCAACAGCTCTTTTGAGAGCTCTAATGTTTTCCTGATGTGTTTTTTTTTGTGTGAGTGTTGCTCACTGAATTATACAGCCCTATCTGTTGCAGCGGGACCTTGGTAATTGTTATTACTGTGCCAGCCAGGCCCTGCCTAACTATCTATACTGGGACACCTACCTATGCCTACCTAACTTCTGGGGCACCTACTTACCTATACGGGGACACCTACCTACCTATACTAGGGGACCTACCTATGCCTACCTACCTATACTGGGACTTCTACCTATGCCTACCTACCTATACTGGGACTCCTACCTATGCCTAGCTAACTACTGGGACACCTACCTATGCCTAGCTAACTACTGGGACACCTCCTACCTATGCCTACCTACCTATACTGGGTCTCCTACCTATGCCAAGCTAACTACTGGGACACCTACCTATGCCTACCTACCTATACTGGGTCTCCTACCTATGCCTAGCTAACTACTGGGACACCTACCTACCTATACTGGGACTCCTACCTATGCCTACCTACCTATACTGGGACTTCTACCTATGCCTACCTACCTATACTGGGACTCCTACTTATGCCTAGCTAACTACTGGGACACCTACCTATGCCTACCTACATACAAGAAGATAATAAGGTTGTTGCTTCATTGTGGACAGACCAAATGTGATCAGCTGGACAGTCACTGTTGTTCTATCATTAAGCTACCACAGCCCGGCGACCATATGGGCTTGAAAACCGCCACGGCCTACACTCTGGCCACGGTGCGCACCAGTCCAGCATGGCCGTCACTACGCAAACAGCTGTTTGCGGTGCGTTACACAGTGAGTTTGGTGTGTCAGTGTGAAGCAGAACTCTAATTACACTCCCTGATTAATGTATACCCATGCAAGATGTTTGAAAGCACTTTAGGCCTGCAATTTAGCATTCAATGTGATTTCTTCCCTTAAAACGCTGCTTTGCGTCAAATCCAGATTTTTCCCCGGGACTTTGGGCATGTATCCCACTCCGCCATGCCCCCCTCCAAGTGTTAGACCCCTTGAAACATCTTTTCCATCACTTTTGTGGCCAGCATCATTAATTCTATTTTTCAAAGTTCGCATCCCCATTGAAGTCTATTGCGGTTCGCGAACTTGTCGGCGAACCGAACCTTCCGCGAAGGTTCGTGAACGGGGTTCGCAAACCGAAAATCAGAGGTTCACGACATCTCTAAAGATGACCAGCCAAGGATTCTGGGAGAACATGGTATTTATACTGCCAGCCTTCAAAGGAGGCAAGTAGGCAATTTGCATAACGAATTCCTCAGCAGCAGAGCAGGTCTGAAACTTGCAAAGCAAAGACAGGTGTCTTTTCCAGAGACCTGCAGCCCTCAGACTTAAGGAATGGTCAAACAGCTGTGTGTCTGTGCAGACAGCTGAGCGGATCATTACAGTAACACAAACAAATCAGAATTCCGTGTTTAACACAGAAATTCGTCTGTTCTCGAAGTTGTGTTCCAGTCCAGAGCCTCCTGATACATTTAAAGCGACAGCACTTGCAGGGACCTTTGCATTATCAGATATTGCAAGGCCCAAAACCAAGTGTCTGGGCGCACATGACCGCTAAGTGCACCATGACAAAGAGCACCGGTCTTAGAAGTAGCTGCAGGTTAAGCCTCCTGATACATTTAAATTGACAGCACTTGCAGGGACCTTTGACTTATCAGATATTGCGAGGCCCAAATCCAAGTGTCTCAGCATGCATGACGGCTAAGTGCACCATGACAAAGAGCACCTGTCTTACAAGTGGCTGCAGGTAGAGCCTCCTGATAAATTTAAAGTGACAGCACCTGCAGGGACCTTTGCATTATCAGATATTGCAAGGCCCAAAACCAAGTGTCTCAACTAGAGATGTTGCGAACCTCCGATTTTTGGTTCGTGAACCCCGTTCGCAAACTTTCGCGGAAGGTTCGGTTTGCGCGAACTTTCGCGACCCGCAATAGACTTCAATGGGGAGGCGAAACTTAAAAATTTTGATAAATTTCTGCTGACTAGAAAAATGATAGAAAAGATGTTTCAAGGGGTCTAATACCAGGAGGAAGACATGGTTGAGTGAAATACACATCAAAAGTCCCAGAAAAAAATCTGGATTTAATACAAAGCAGTGTTTTAAGGTCAGAAATCTAATTGAATGTTCAATTGCAGGCCTACACTGCTTCATGACATCAGGAATACCTCACTCCGAGGAGGGTCTCGTCTTCAAGGGAATTGTAGTATTTCAAAAGTCAGCTTACATACTGTGACTGGGAATTGAATCCAGGTCTCAGTGTGTGGTAGGTAACTCACTTAACCACTATACCACCACCAACACTACATGCTGAAGCCAGCCTAGCATATACCATTATGATCAATCCAAGAGAAAAATTAGCTTGCTTAAGGATTTGTAGCATGTCAAAAGCCAACTCACATGCTAGGCTGGCTTCAGCATGTAGTGTTGGTATAGTGGTTAAGTGAGTTGCCTACCACACACTCAGACCTGGGTTCTATTCCCAGCCAATGTGAGTTGGCTTTTGACATGCTACAAATCCTTAAGCAAGCTAATTTTTCTCTTGCATTCATCATAATGGTACATTCTAGGCTGGCTTCAGCATGTAGTGTTGGTGGTGGTATAGTGGAAAGTGAGTTACCTACCACACACTGAGACCTGGGTTCAATTCCCAGCCACGGTATGTAAGCTGGCTTTTGAAATACTACAATTCCCTGGAAGACGAGACCCTCCTCCCTCCGGGAGGAGGGGGAGGAGGGAGTGAGGGTAACATAAGGAATAACAATCAGCTAGGAACAAGCCTACAAGAGCCTAACTAAACTCTACCAAGCAGAGTCTGTCAGCAGCTGTCCCTTAACTAATTACTGTAGGCAGATGAGTGAGTAAAACGACAGGAGAACCTTGCCTTTTATAAGGGGGGCGGGGCTCCAGGAGTGAGTGTAGTCTGATTGGCGACAATGTGCCTGCTGACTGTGATGTAGAGTGTCAAAGTTCTGCTCAATGGAGCATTATGGGGCGAACCACCTAAAGTTCGCCTGAAACCGTTCGTGGGCGAACCGTTCGGGCCATCTCTAGTCTCAACATGACTACTAAGTGCACCATGGCAAAGAGCACCTGTCTTAGAAGTGGCTGCAGTTAGAGCCTTCTGATACATTTAAAGCGACAGCATGTGCAGGGCCTTTTGCATTATCAGCAATTGCACTCAATAAGTGACTTTCCTGAGTTTTGTGATTACCTAAATGTGCATAATTACTATTAGAAGTGAAATTACGTCCATTTTTGTAACTAAAATAACTTTGTTTCTATAGAAAACACAAAATTATGAAATTTCGTGTTAAACGCGAATTTGTGCCGAAATGCGAAATTCCGAAACCGAAAATTTCGCTTACAGAATTTTTAATTACGGTTTGTAAGGCAATTACAAAATTACAAATTCGTGTCGTAGCGGCAAAATTCGCATCCGTAATTAAGGAAAAGGGAAATTACGAAAATTTAGACAACACATGCAAAGAGCACTAAACACAAGCAAATCCTGGATAATCCAACTGTGTGGACCGGGCTTGTCCACAGGGTATAGCACAGGCTGATGGTGGCTGATGTGATAAGTTGCTGCCCTTAGGGCTATTACTGTGTCCACGGCTGGGGAGGAGGTGGGGTGTCCCCTGCGTTCATGGGTAGAAGCACAGATGATCAGATGACATCATGGAGGAGGACAGCGTCCTCTATAGATTTCGCCAGCTCTATCAGCTTCTTCAGGAGGCGTGTCCTCCCAATATATGATGCGCCTGACGCGTATGACAAGAAAAATAATATGGTTGTGTCTGCGGCATGATCGATGATGCCAGCTGGGCTATTTTCAGTACTTCTGTTACTGTTTGTCTTCTGGTATTTTCACAAACAACATTCTCTAGAATTTACTTAGAATGGTGAAAAAAAAAGATAAAAAAAAATCCAGTGAGAAGTAGTTCTGCAAATGTCTGGTTGATGAGAGAGGTCAAAAGAGAATGGCTGGACTGGATTGAGCTGACTGAAAGGCTACTAAAACTCAAGTATCCGCTCTTTACAAATGAGGCCAGCAGAAAAGCATCTCAGAAGTCACAAAACGGCCAACCACGTCAGAATCCGCTCCTCTGTCAGCTAAAAACAGGAAGCTGTGGCTGCAGTGGACACAGGATCACTAAAACTGGACATCTGAAGATTGTAAGGCTACTTTCCCACCAAGACGTTGCGTTTTAGGGGACGTTATGGTCGCATAACGTGCCCCTAACGCAACGCATGGTGGTGTTGAAGTTGGATGTCAGATTGAGCTGCGTTATGCAGCTCTCAAAGCAGCCGCTTCAGGTTAGTGATAGGAAGTCCGGATCTTTTTAAGGATTCGGATCATTTGAATCGGATCATTGAAAAGATCCGGATCTTTGAACCGAATTATTTGAATCATTTTACTAGGGAAGCAGACTGGGTGAAATGATTAGCAGAACAGGACTTTCCCTGCACTGTACATTCTGTATGTTCCTGTTTCTTCCAGACAGACATCCACTGTGAACCGAATCTTTCATTGTGATGATCCGGATGATTCGACTCACAAAAAAGATCCGGATCAAAGAACAATTCGTTCATGATCCGGACAACACTACAGTCCCACCACGGGTCACCACAGTGCAGTGAATATTAATTAGCCATGTGGCTGGCCGCGTAGGAGGAGGGGAGACCTCCTCCTCCAACATTACTGAGCATATGCAAACAGTCTAACATGGCTTAGCCCAGTATAACGTACAGCATGCAGCACTTTGTTTAAACGTGCTGTGTTACTATGCAATGCAACGTGTGCACTGTGAACAGCACATTGATTTTACAGTGCTGTGAGTTAGGCTGCGTTACTGGCTGCTGTAACGTGGGACTTTAACGTCCCACTGTGAAACTAGTTAAAGCATAGTCTGGTCGTCTAATAATTCTGGAGTTTTGCAAAGGGACATCAGAATTTGAGGTCAGCAGGCAGCATGAATCCATGGAGTCAACATGACATTTGTCCACAGTCCAGGCTGGGGGTGATCTGAGATATGGGAGAATGAAATATTTGTACCATGAATATACAACTGACAAAGCTGCAGACATAGAGGTTGATTCACAGAAGCACGATAACTGCTATCACAGCAGTTATCAAGCGATCTGCCGGCGCACCGAGGTTTGCGCGCGTACAGCATTACGTGAAGCACACGGCCGATCGCGCGCAAACCTTCATTTACCACACCAAAAGCAGTTATCACGCTTTTGTGAATCCACCTCATAGTGTGATGCAATTGTTAACATGGAGCAACATCTCTTACGGATGCCAGAATCCTGATTTTTCTGCTCCAGGAGTAAGGACAGGAGGGGGACTTCCTGAGACCTCTCTTCTTTCAAGCTGTGCCTATAGGACTCAGTAAATGCAGAGAGGGAATACATTGTGCAGTCTGTTCCCTCTATGGCTGTTGGACACCTACACAGCATGCAGGGAGCAGGAACTACACCATGAAAGGGTGCAGTGCATACCTTAACCACTAGGTAGTGCTCAAGACACCTGCCTAAGTGGCCTATGCTTAAAAATGGCCATGACTAGAGTGTTGGCGCTGGATGTCACGCTTATGATGTAGTGTGCTTTATGAAGAAGATGTGTCCCACACTGTCTAGGCCTGTCAGGGACTCAGGAGGTGTTTGATGAGCTCTTATTATCAGATTAGACTTGTGGGCCAGACGATCTGTTTGCCAACCCACATGGGCTCAAAAGATTAAGTAAAAGTTCTGGGGATTTCAGGCAGCCAAGGAAGAGGGAATTATAAATGTGCTAATGGCACTTTAACATTGTCGCGTTCTCTTTCCACCAAGAGTTCCACCTGTAAATAGAAGCACTTCGAAGCTGGGATAAGTTAAGTTGAAGACTGACAGCGCAATAGCGGCAAATGTTTACTCTGTCAAACTTTTTTTTTTTTTTGACAAGATGTAAAAAGAAAAACTGACAGCTGGAGAATCCAACGCATCCATTTATTTTATTGAAGCAAATAACCTGTCTTCACGGCTTCGCCAAATCACCCGTTAATGCACTAGGGCTGCATCCTCAGCAGTAGCGAGACTAGACGACGCAGAGGAAGTGCAACTCACTTTACTTTGTCTGCTAAACTGCCTTTCACAGTAGCTGCTTCTTTATTTTATTCTTTTAATTTAATTTTGCTATTTGTATAAACTGTAAAAAGCTTCTTGGGAGAAAGACAAACAAGCATGAGTTTCTTTTGTCAACGCTTGCACGGGCTGCGAGATGCGAAGGAGAATGCAAAAAAGGAAAAAAAAAAAAGGGCGCTGCAGGCAACTTGGAAAAAAAGGGCGTGGCCATAGGCTTCCATCATTTTCATAGCGGGAAGACTTGGCGCCTGCTATTTTATCAGATGCTTTCCTGTTCCAAACTTTACTGTCATTGCCGTAAATCACAGCTCTGCAGAGTGGTGTTGGGGGGGGGGGTTAAGGTTTAGGCACCACCGGGGGGAAGGGAAGGGGGTCAGGGTTAGGCGCAACCAGGGGGGTTGAGGGTTAGGCAACACAAGGGAAGATTCTGTGTTAGGCAAAGGTAGAGGGAGGGATCTGTGTTAGGCATCAGTAGAGGGAGGGTTCTGTGTTAGGCATCAGTAGAGGGAGCGTTTTGTGTTAGGCATCAGTAGAGGGAGGGTTCTGTGTTAGGCATCGGTAGAGGGAGGGTTCTGTGTTAGGCATCAGTAGAGGGAGGGATCTGTGTTAGGCATCAGTAGAGGGAGGGTTCTGTGTTAGGCATCAGTAGAGGGAGGGTTCTGTGTTAGGCATCAGTAAAAGGAGGGTTATATGTTAGGCTAGGCATCGGTAGAGGGAGGGTTTTGTGTTAGGCATCAGTAGAGGGAGGGATCTGTGTTAGGCATCAGTAGAGGGAGGGTTCTGTGTTAGGCATCAGTAGAGGGAGGGTTCTGTGTTAGGCATCAGTAAAAGGAGGGTTATATCAGTGCTGGGCCGAAATTACGCATTAGCGTAATTACGCATCGTAATTCACTACAAATGCACCGTAAGCGTTACGTGTAAGGTTACGGTATTACGCGTAATTAATTACGCGTAGACCGTAGGGTTCCGTTTTACGCGTAACAAATTACGCGTAAGACAGTAAACTCCCATTGAAATTACACAGTCTGCCGTAATCGCGTAATATTACGCTCCCGTATAATATAAAAAAGCCGCCGACTTTAAGGGTTAATAGCAAAGCCCCCTTAAGTGCTAAGAGCCTCAAATTTGGAGAATATATTAAGGAGATCAGAAGGAATAAGAGGAAAAAAATTTTTTTCAAAAAGACCGCCCATCGGAGGTGGAGAAGAGCCCCTTGTCCTTGGATTGGACAAGGGCTCGGAGGGGGAGGGGAAAGCTTGGCTGCCCCTCCCCTTCCGAGACCCCCCAATCCATGGACCATGCGGGCTGGTATAGTCAGGGTGCGGAGCCCCACGCGGCCGGTGCTCCGCATTCTGGCTATCCCAGTCTGCATGGGGGACAAGGGGTTAAAGAGGTCTGGGAGGGGGGACCCCACGTCGTTTTTTTTTTATATTTCCCACACTCAGAACGAAGTAAGTAAAACTCTTCCCACTTGGGGGAATCTATGAAAATAAAACACTATTGTTACCTGTGCAAAAAAAACTGACATTTTCCGCATTTAAAAGACATTTTCGCCCTTGAAACTTAAAAATCGATTTTCTCAAAAACTATAAGGTCTTTTTGAAAAAAATTTTTTTCCTCTTATTCCCACTGATCCCCTTAATATACCCTGTGAATTTGGTGTTCCTAAATTTTAAGCAGGCTTTGCTATTAACCGTTAAATTCGGCGGGTTTTTAAATGTATATATTTTTCCTTTGAAACTTTAACATCGATTTTCTCAAAAACTATAAGGTCTTTTTGAAAAAAAATTTTTTTCCTCTTATTCCTTCTGATCTCCTTAATATATTCTCCAAATTTGAGGCTCTTAGCACTTAAGGGGGCTTTGCTATTAACCCTTAAAGTCGGCGGCTACCTAACATTGATCCATGCGTCAACTTTTCCGCTTGGCAGCATGACCTTACGCATTAATTGCTAGTAGGATTTTACGCGTAAACCTATAACGTAATAACCTGAATTACGGTATACTTACGCGTAATTGCGTAAGTGCTATGCGTAATTATAGACATGTACCGAAATTGACTGTCTATGTCGTAAGCGTAATTTCGTAATGCGTAAAAATTACGCGTAATGATCCGTAAGCGTAGCTTTCTCCATTACGACCAGCACTGGGTTATATGTTAGGCTAGGCATCAGTAGAGGGAGGGTTCTGTGTTAGGCATCGGTAGAGGGAGGGTTCTGTGTTAGGCATATGTAGAGGGAGGGATCTGTGTTAGGCGTCAGTAGAGGGAGGGTTCTGTGTTAGGCATCAGTAGAGGGAGGGTTCTGTGTTAGGCATCAGTAAAAGAAGGGTTATATGTTAGGCTAGGCATCGGTAGAGGGAGGGTTTTGTGTTAGGCATCGGTAGAGGAAGGGATCTGTGTTAGCCATCAGTAGAGGGAGGGTTCTGTGTTAAGCATCAGTAGAGGGAGGGTTCTGTGTTAGGCATCGGTAGAGGGAGGGATCTGTGTTAGGCATCGGTAGAGGGAGGGTTCTGTGTTAGGCATCGGTAGAGGGAGGGTTCTGTATTAGGCATTGGTAGATGGAAGATTCTGTGTTAGGCGTCAGTAGAGGTAGGGTTCTGTGTTAGGCATCAGTAAAAGGAGGGTTATATGTTAGGCTAGGCATTGGTAGCGGGAGTGTTTTGTGTTAGGCATCGGTAGAGGGAGCGATCTGTGTTAGGCATTGGTAGAGGGAGGGTTCTGTGTTAGGCATCAGTAGAGGGAGGGATCTGTGTTAGGCATCGGTAGAGGGTGGATTATGTGTTAGGCATCGGTAGAGGGAGGGTTCTCTGTTAGGCATCGGTAGAGGGAGGGTTCTCTGTTAGGCATCGGTAGAGGGAGGGTTCTCTCTTAGGCATTGGTAGAGGGAGGGTTCTGCGTTAGGCATCGATAGAGGGAGGGTTCTGTGTTAGGCATCAGTAGAGGGAGGGTTCTGTGTTAGGCATCAGTAGAGGGAGGGTTCTGTGTTAGGCATCAGTAGAGGGAGGGTTCTGTGTTAGGCATCAGTAGAGGGAGGGATCTGTGTTAGGCATCAATAGAGAGAGGGATCTGTGTTAGGCATCAATAGAGGGAGGGATCTGTGTTAGGCATCAATAGAGGGAGGGTTCTGTGTTAGGCATCAATAGAGGGAGGGATCTGTGTTAGGCATAAATAGAGGGAGGGTTCTGTGTTAGGCGTCAGTAGAGGGAGGGTTCTGTGTTAGGCGTCAGTAGAGGGAGGGTTCTGTGTTAGGCGTCAGTAGAGGGAGGGTTCTGTGTTAGGCGTCAGTAGAGGGATGGTTCTGTGTTAGGCATCGGTAGAGGGAGGGTTCTGTGTGAGAGTAGGGTTGTGTTTAGTCATAGTAAAATATCAATAAAGATGACTGATATTTTTCTATTGGAATTTAGTAGTAGACTATCATAAATTAATCACATTCTACCAGATGCACTCACCTGCACCATCTTTTTAGGTGCCTTTTTTCATATACGCTAAGCAAGTTTAATTCCATGCCTTTAATCCAATAAAGACACAATGGGGTTGATTCACTAAACCGTGCTAACTCATAGCACAGCCACGGTAGCGTTTTGTGTGCGTTATAACACGCGTTATGGTTTTCGCGCAAACGTGGCATGATGCGCGCAAAAATGTGCGTTTGTGCACGAAAACCGTTACGTGCAAACGTTACCGTGGCTGTGCTATGAGTTAGCACGGTTTCGTTAATAAACCACTGTGTCTCCATAAAGCGTACCTGAATTGACAGCTTTTTTACCTGTTTTCATCTCTTTTCACCTTATCTACAGTATGTTACTTTTTTAAGTTCTCAAAGACCAAAAAAACAATATAATTAGGGTGAAAAAAGTAATATTAAAATGAAATTAATTAGGAACAACTTACTTCGACTAATGATTTGCTTTTGCTTGTAAATGTGCTGAAAGGTTATTTTTATTAATCAGGAGAAAAATTAGTCATATTAGAAGTTTTGTGAATTGACTCCATTGGGCTTGATTCACAAAGCGGTGATAACCCAGTTAAAGACTTTAGGCGTGATAACCATTTTTATCATGCCTAAACTCAGTTTAGGCATGATAAGTTTAGGCATGATAAGTTTAGGCATGCTAAGTTTAGATAAGTTTAGATCGCACGCAAAGTCCCGCACGCAAAGCAGCGCCATTATGCTCTATGCAAAGTGCACCAGACTTTGCTAGCGCAAAACTTTTGATCAGCTGTGCACTGCGGTGCTAGCCCAGTTGGTACTTAAACTTATCACACCTAAAAACTTATCACACCTAAACTTATAATGCCTAAACTTATCATGCCTAAACAGAGTTTAGGCGTGATATAGGGCTTTTCACCACGGTGCTAACTGTTAGCACCGCTTTGTGAATCAGGCCCATTGAATTAGGCATCTCATACGTTTATTTATCGTTAAAGGACTTACGAGCCCAAATAGGTAAAAAAAGAGAAGTACCTTAATCACTTTTAAATGCACGGTGGACGCCATCCGCACCCTCCGTGCAGTTCCGCTGGGTCCCCGCAGTGTGATAGCCCCCCGTGCCGCTTCCGACCCCACAGACGGGGTCGGGCTCCCCTTCCTCTCCTAAGATGGCCGCCAGAGCTGGCCGCGGCTGCGCAGTCCGCATACACATTAGCAGCATTTAAAAGTGATTAAAGAGAACCCGAGGCGGGGTTCTGGGAATTAAATCCCCATACAGAGGCTGGGTCTGTCTATAGAGCCCAGTCACTGTTGCTATATAGATCGCCCCTAAGCCCCCCCCCTGCACTCTGTAATCCCCCCATAAACCACAGTCGCGCTGCTGACAAGCAGCTTGTCAGAGCACGCTGTGTTTACCTCTCCTCTGTCAGTCTCGCCGCTCCCCGCCTCCTGCATCGCTCCGGTCCCCGCCCACGTCCCTTCCCTCGCCGCTGATTGGAGAGAAGGAACGTGGGCGGGACTGGAGTGATGCAGGAGGCGGGGGAGCAGCCAAGACTGACAGAGGAGAGGTAAACACAGCCGCACAGCGCAGCTGTGAGTTATGGGGTATTACAGAGCGCAGGGGGGGCTTAGGAGCGATCTATATAGCAACAGAGACTGGGCTCTATAGACAGACCCAGCCTCTGTATGGGGATTTCATTCCCAGAACCCCACCTCGGGTTCTCTTTAAGGTACTTCTCTTTTTTTACCTATTTGGGCTCGTAAGTCCTTTAAGGTTTGTTTTTAATGAAATATGCAATAAAAAATTAAAACATGCAATAAAAAAACCTGTCTCTCGACACCTCATTGCCCTTATAACTATTTTATCTGTCTGGAGAGTGGCGTGGACACAGTGATCAGAGACGACAGCATTGGTAAGTTAAGCCCTCCTGCTGCAGCCACCAGCAGTGGTGGCCTGAAATTTCGCATGTGCGAAATTTCGCATTGAAATTTGCCGTTTTCCATCGTAATCGTAATGCGATATTTATGGGAGAATGCGTAATAAATTACGTGTGAACTGTAATTATGTATCGAAATTTCCCATAACTTCATAATTTCACGAAATTACGGTTCATTACGAAATTAGTCATTTAGTATCTTTTGACGAGTATTTTGATTGATGTACGCTTACAAATTTCCACATGCGGACATGGTATTGTATAGACGCGCATGCGCTGTTTAATGCGTATGTTTATACGCATTATAAGCATGATTATACGCATTAATATACAGTGTATAGTATGCGCATTGGCAAGTTTAACACGGATTTTCAGGCATAAGTAACGCGTTATTACGTTACGCAATTTCGTTTACAAGTGTAGTACTGTAGCAGTAATTACCTTATACCCGTAATTTCGTAAAATGCTACGCGAAGTTTAATGCGAAGTTTTACTATGCGAAAAACTTCGCGAAATTTGCGGAACAAAGTTTTTTGGCCATTACGAGCACCACTGGCCACCAGCAATAGGGTTCAGTTTCGCCTCAGGTGAGACTGCATTTCACTTTTGCCAGCTCATAGTGTCATCCTCTTGCACCCACATCAAAAAGATGGCACCATGGCAGGTCTCTAGCTGGCAGCAGTGGTCTAGGGCAGATTCAAAAATTGCTTGGAGTGGTGAGTGGTTTTGGGTTGCTTTTGAAGATTGCAGGGAAATGTAAAATGTTATCTTGAAATAAAGAATATTGCTGACCATAGAGTACCCAGCAAGCTCATGGTGAACCAGAACTTCTAGGAGTGTGTGAGGGGCTACAATGGACCAAAAAGCCCTCTTACTAAAATGCTATGGAAAACAAAAGTATGCTTTCTTAAAGAGAACCCGAGGTGGGCAGATGGGGAGCAGATCGGACACAGAGGCATGTTCTCTGCCTCATAACATAACATGCCTCTGTGTCCCCACACCACCGTCCTCTGCCTCGCCACCCCCCCTCCCCACCACCGCAATATTTGTCGCTATCTCGGAGGTAGACATGTGGGAGAGGGATTCCCTGTTCAAACCTCCCACCAGGGGCGTTCCTGCAGGGTTTCCAGAGCTGATATTGGGCAGTTCTCTCTCCCTGGCCTCGCCCCCTGCAGCTCCCCCACCTCTCTACACGCTGTGAGAGACACACAGTCTCTCCATGCATAGTCGTGGCTCAGAGGTCACGAAAGTAAAAGTGGGCCATTGCGGCCCACGGAAGCAGCGGGGAGCTGCCTTAGGCCCTCTTTAAACCAGAAAGCATTTGCAATAATTCAGGTCGGAGTGAGCTCTCGGATCTCACTCTAACCTGAATTATCGTGATTCGCAAATACTTTCTGTTTTAAGAAAGCAAACCTTTGCAGACCATAGAGAAACTCTTTGCCCCATTTCTTCACTTTGGAGAATGTACAACATGTTCTCTGCAGTCCAAGACAAAGGAAGAGAGGTGATGATTTTGACAACATCATGCCAACACTTTTTACATTTATAAAAAAAAATATTTTTCAAACTTTGGCATAGAGTGGGGCTCCCTGTTAACTGACATCGCTGACGCTGTCACATATTTCCTGCACCTGAGAGCCCAAAAAATTAATCTTTATGCAAACCCGAGTCGAAGCTTAAGTGAAGAAATAACACTTAGTGAAGAATTTGGAAATCTCTGGTTCCTATGGAGGCTTCGGTGGCATCCATGCCACTGCTCATTGGGACCCTCTGGAACATCAGGGTGGGGCTCCCCTTCTGGCACGAGTGTGGACATACTGAACCCGTGTGAGGACGGCTTTCTCTATTTGAGAAAAGGTAAAGATTTATCAAGGGAAAGGGATGAAGTTCAGTCCTGGGTTGAAGTTTCTCCTAAAAGGGACCCTGAGCAGTAAAAAAAAAATACAACAAAAAAATCTGGACTTACCTGAGACTTCCTCCAGCCACCCATAGCCCGCAAGTTCCCTCGGCATCCTCTTCAGCTCTTCTTTGGTCCCGCTGGCAGCTCCGGTAATCCGGCTGGTGGAACTAGCGGGCTACAGGGGGCTGGAGGAGGCCCCCTTTTTTTTATTGCTCAGTGTTTATGAAGCAGGTCAGTGCATATGCTCTGTCCATCAGGGATGCTCAAATTCGGATTCGGGAGATACCCGGATAGTTGCAATCCGGATATCTCCCAGTAATGCTGTGCGGGGTGGGCTGGGGGGGTCAAGCTTTCCTCTCTGACGTCTTCTTCGCGCGTCCTTCGGCGCCTCCCACGATGCGGTCCACGCGGCGGTCACGTGACTACAAACACTTCCTCCTTTCGGGTTAAAGGAGGAAGGGTTTGTAGTCACGTGATGCGCGTGGACCGCATCGTGGGAGGCGCCGAAGGACGCGCGAAGAAGACGTCAGAGAGGAAAGCTTGACCCCCCCAGCCCACCACGCACAGCATTACTGGGAGATATCCGGATTGCAACTATCCGGGTATCTCCCGAATCCGAATTTGAGCATCCCTGCTGTCCATATTCTCCCAGCTTGGACCTCCGTGGCACAAATTCCCACTGAATAAAATACATTAAATGACAGTCTCTGTTAGACATCCACCTCTCCTTTAATGAGACTGTCTATCTGCAAACGGAGGCGGCAAAATCTGTGGGCTTTGAGCTGTCATTAGATCAGTCCAAAAATAATCCTATAATTGTATTGATGGATACACACCTTCCACCCAAATCACGAGAATGTTCTGTCGCTCCACAGAGGATGAGCGCAGGTAAAACATATTTGACAAAGATTTTAAGCGTAAGAAGCAGAATGATCTTTCCGAATGCATAAATAAGCGGCAGCGCTCTCTTTAGCGTACAGACGTCGGGCGAGCTTGTTACAGTCGAGGCTTTACACGAGCTCCTGGGATTGCGCCGGATTTCAAACCGCACTCGGCAAAACCACAGATCACACGCTTCCGCTTCTCAACAGACGCAGGCCCAAAAAAAGAGGGGGAAAAAAGGAAAAATGTTGTTTTCCCGAGCTGAGAGCTCTGATTCTGCCGAGAGCAGCGCCTTCTAGTATTCCTTTGTATGTTGTTTTATTTAGTCTGTTATAAAACACCTGCGAGAGAAGACCTTTTTTTATAAACCTTGAACCCCTCTCTTAAAAAGAGGGAGGCAGGATGAAGGTTTCATTAAAAAAAAGTAGAAGTTACGAAAAAAAAGGATAAAGTTAAAAAGCATGGATGATCAATGATTTGCACATTTTTCCAAGGTGATGCAAATTTTAATGCAAATGTATGCAGTTTGAAAACGGACCAATCAATTTAAACCCAGGTTTAAATTGATTGGTCTGTTTTCAAACTGCATATATTTGTGGAACATTTGCATATCATTGATCCTCCCTAGTTTTAAGGGGATCTATAGGCAATGAATGGAATAATACCATTTGTTGTTAATATATAAATATATATATATATATATATATTTTTATAAATGTTGTCCTTTAAAAGTTAAAGTTGATGTTTTCCCACAGTGATTCCATCATACTGACATTGAGTCACTGAAAGGCCTGGATTTACATCACAGGAGCCTATAGGCACAGATGTCCCGGCACCCTAAACTTCACCCTCCAGGAACCCACAAACCCCCACTTACCCGCACCGCAAGTGTGCTGTCTGTCCCAGCTGTCACTTCTCCCTTACCCATCATAGGTAGCTACAGGTGTCCCTTAGCATTAGGTAGCCAGAGGTGCCCTCAGAATTAAAGCGGATCCGAGATGAAAAACTAACTATAAAAAGTAACTTGTCTAAATATCTTATGTAAAGTTTAGATAGTTTACACAGCAAATCTGGCTGCAAACAGCTTGAATAGAATATGATTATTTCTTCCTGTGATACAATGACAGCAGCCATGTTGTTTGTAAACATTACACAGAGGCAGGCTTATCTGCACCATCAGCACTCAGTCTGTGAAAAAAAAAAATCCCTCCTCCTACCCTCTGCCTCTGAAATCTCTGGCTAGTAATATCTCACCCTCCTCCTGCCCAGACTGAGCTCCCATGAGCCCTTGCTACTGCCAAGGCTCTCTGAAAAACTGTGGGCGGGGCTTGTTTAGTTTATAGGGAATTAGAGTATTAAAACAAAAACAAAAAAGTATTTGGCTTGAGGAATGCCCTATAAACTATAGGAAAGGAACACAATTATGCAATGTGTAAAAGGTTATCTCGGATCCACTTTAAGTAGCTAGTGGTGCCTCCGACTGAAGGAAGATCTCGTCAGTGGAATACCGAGAGCCGGGTGACTAAACTCTCATTTACACTCTGCTCAATACTTTGCATAGAGGCTCCTGTAGGCACGTGCCTACAGTGCCTTATGGTAAATCCGGCCCTGGTCACCGACATGAATGAGTTAGGAGCTAATCAAAGACACAGCTTTCTTGACTTACAGCTGCTTGAGCGATATTGTTATCTTTAAAGAGGAACTGTCGCAAAAATCTTAACATTTAAAACACATACAAATAAGAAGTATATTTCTTCCAGAGTAAAATGAGCCATAAATTACTTTTCTCCTATGTTGCTGTCACCTACAGTAAGTAGTAGAAATCTGACGTTTTGGGCTAGTCCATCTCTTTATGGGGGATTCTCAGCATGGCCTTTATTCTTTATAAAGTCATTTCCTGAAAATGATTAATACAAAGATGCTGGCCAGCCTCTCTGCTTGCTGCACACTATTTTGGCAGTTGGACGGAGCAATTGCCATTCACTAAGTGCTTTTAAAAATAAAGAAAACACTGAGAACCCCCCTATGAGAAGATGGGCTAGTCCAAAATCTGTCCGTAATGTCAGATTTCTACTACTTACTGTAAGTGACAGCAACATAGGAGAAAAGTAATTTATGGCTCATTTTACTCTGGGAGAAATGTACTTCTTATTTGTATGTGTTTTACATTTTAAGATTTTCACGACAGTTCCTCTTTAAAGAAGCACTGAACAACGAATAAGTAACCAGTGGGTTAATGCTTCCAGTAGTAACGAGCACACATTTTGCACTGTTGTTATTTCTCATTGTAATTCGCAATTACAATCCCAAATCGTAATCACAAAATTTTGGGTAAAACTGTAATTCCTTTGTAAATTTATTCAGGAACCATAATTTTGCGTAAATTTCACCGAAATGTGTGCCGACCTTAACGCTTAATAGCAAAGCCCCAATATAAATTGCTGTGTATGTTAAGGAGAAGGGTGGGAGCAAGGTAAAAAAAAAACATTTTTTCAAAAGACCTTGTAGTTTTTGAGAAAATCGATTTAAAAAAATGAAAAGGAAAAATGGTTCATAAAGTGTACCAGAGACGATGATTAGTCAAAGTTTTATACATATCTAATCCGAATAATAATCCGAACATCTATATAGTACTTGTAACGATTGGTGTCAGCACACCGAGAGAATCTGATCATTGATGATCTGCAGAATCATCAACAATACAGATGTATACCTGATTATGGATGATCTGCAGAATCACCAATAATACAAGTATGAATAACCTCTGGACACCTAATGAAGTGTACGTGTTTGGTGTAACTGTAGGCTATCTCCCGTAAGGCGGGAGACACAGGCAGCTCGGCCAGGACCCACCTGAGGGGCAGGTGGCCCTTGGCTGTGCAGGGACTATCACCTTGAGAGAGGGGATAGAGAGATCCTGGCAACCAGTGATACTTGGTGATCAAATATAGACTGTACTGCAGCCAGAGGACTCCAGAGGAGTAGAGGCCACCGGCTGCTAGCAGGCCGGACTATCTGAGGAGCAGGAGCCCTAATAGCTAACTGACACTTGGTGGGATAGTGTCACTGACTGAGCACTCAAGGGATGAGTGACAGCCTGGAGGGTCGGGCAGGCCAGGTCGGCAACACACGAGCAGATAAGGTACAGAGACAGAAAGGCTGATTCGGTAACCGGGTACAGGCAGGGTTTGGCAACAGGTAGGCAGATATGCAGATATGCAGAGGTACCGAATCAGAAAGCAAGAGCGAGGTCGACAGAGCAAATAGTCATAACATATATAAAGCACAGTCCTAGTCTGAGGTGTGAGGTCCGTGGTCTCGACACCCAGGAACTAGTCTAAGGAATAACTCAGTAGTGACACAGTGATCCTAAGCTTGGGTGTGAGGTCCTTAGTCACAACACCCCGGAACAGGTCTAAAGTATAACACAGCAATGACACAGTAATCCTAAACTTGGGTGTGAGGTCCTTGGTCACAACACCCCGGAACTGGTCTAAAGTATAACACAGCAATGACACAGTAATCCTAAACTTGGGTGTGAGGTCCTTGGTCACAACACCCCGGAACTGGTCTAAAGTATAACACAACAGTAATCTGGCTAAGTGTGAATTCCCAGGTCCACCTGGTTCTAACACACTGTGGGATCTGACTGAGGTCTGAGTGCTCACACGTAAGTATTCGCAACGGCAGACAACCAGAGACTGACCAGCAAGATCTATATATACTGCAGCGCTCCTTCGCCACTTAGCCAATCAGTAACCGCGCTGGGATCAGCTGATCGACCTGATCAGCTGATCCTTCTCCTACTGGCATAAAGGGCTTGCCTTCTAGCGCGCGCGCGCGTAGCTCTCCATCTGTGTGCACTAGAAGGCCCAGGCAAATCAGACGCATGCTGCTGTGCGGAAACCGCCGGTCTGAACGCGGAGACAGCCGCCCCGCTGCCAGACCGCGCGGCGGCATCTCCACAATCCATTACAGTACTTTTCTCCTGTCTGACTCAAAGCGCTCAAGAGCTGCAGCCACTGGGACGTGCTCAAGAGGCCACCCTGCAGTTAGGAAGTCTTGCCTTGAACTCCCTACTGAATAGGTACTGACCCAAGCCAGGATTCAAACCCTGGTCTCCCATGTCAAAGGCAGGCACAGGCACAGACCATAATGGGCCTGCGCAGTATGCTTCTGGTGACATCAGCTTTAAAGTCTGAAAATCCAGAAGTGAACTGGAGGTAGGGCCGGAGGATCGATGAGTGGCTGTGCGGGCGCAGGATGCCTGTGGGGGACCATTAGAAGCCCCGGGTAAGTTCAACTCATTTTCCCCCGACCCCCCTACAGTGTCCCTTTAACCAGTACACTATCCAGCCATATCTGGGGCTTTTCTGCAGGCCCATTTGCATGGATCGCTATCACGCTACCGCCCTCAGTCTTCTCCCTCTTCTGTACCGGGTCCCATAACTTTGGCCAGCCGCGGCCAGTCTGCACAAGCGCAGTGAGCTCTCTCTCCGGCGGAGAATAGTACTGTGCAGGCAGTACCTCGCTCCTGCCCTCAGCCACCAACATGCCCCCACAGTACCTCACTTCAAACAGTGGATCTACACCTCTCTGTATTGTCCAATATAAACACAATTTAAATGAGAAGAGACCAAATTATTACACTTCGTTAATTCTAAGGGCAACATAAAACCCAAGCCACTCGGAGTGACCCAAAACCACTAGGATAGTATAGGGGACTAAAAGAGACTGAAAAGCCCTCCTACTAAAATGCAACGCTCAGCATAATTTTCCTTCTTAAAACAAATGGTATTTACGGTAATTCAGTTTCAAGTGAAAAACTGTGGTTTCCCACAATGCATCACTACCACATGTGCAAATTATCTCTTTATGCCCCTGAAGCCAGGCAGGCACACAGCCAGAAACGCTGGTGTATAGCAAGCCTGTAGATTATACATTTTACAGCCTTATTCCAAAGAGCTATATCAATCCCTGCCATGCACTGATGATGAGGACCAACAATCTGAAACAGGCTGTCTGCATGTTGGGTTGGTGTGGCTCTGTAAATGTTATAAGCTATAGGCTTGCTATACACCAGCGGTTCTGGATGTGAGCCTGGCTTCAGGGGCAAGAAGAGATCATTTGCATATTCAGTAGTGGTGCATTGTGGGAAACCACAGATGTTCACTTAAAGCTGAATTATCACAAATACCTTCTGTTTTAGGAAAACAAATTACACTGAGTGTTAATTCTAAGGGTAAATCCAAAAAATGCGACATCACCGGTATCATTTATTTAAGCAAGTCAATGTGTTCTTGTTCATTAAACGCTATTAAGCTGATCGATGCCCATTTAAATTAGGCACAGAACTGCAGAACTAGAGTGGAAGTTTAGTTACAATAACTGCAGACAGCCACTTTCTTTTTTTCCTCTTATTTTGTATCTGATGCGCGCTGCTGTGTTATCATCATCGCGGGCACCCCCCTCCCGTCCATGTTTGTACGACAGGCCCGCAGATACCTCTTTCCAAGCTGCTTATCACACGAAGGAAGAGCACTTTCTGCTCTCTCCGCACAGTCAGGGAATTTTTTTCCAGGCAGCCGAGGAAGCAGAAAAAGAAAAAAAAAACTTTCCTCCGTGATTAGGGATTAACGCTCCGGCCTCGGACGGATTAAGAGTGAAACGGTTCTGTCAATCTCAGGTTCTGAGGGACAGAATATGGACTGTGCTCATTAACGCTTATTATGGAGGGCTGGCAAATCTCACATGCAGACACATGGGAGGGATAAATGGGGCCATTTCCCACCAACTTAAAGGGGGAGAGAGGGACGGGTTTATTAACTTTTTCATTGCAGGTCCTCTTTTCCTTATCATCTGATGAAATGTCAGGAGAAGGGGTACGTTTGTTACCGTTGCACCTTATTTTGGGCATGAGATATTACCAATAATTACAATATCATCCCACCCTCCATTCCCTCCTCAAACTAACCTTCACCCTGTGGATGGCAAAAATTGTGAGGACGCTGCTTAGGGAGAGGTACGGTTGGCCATTGATAAGGAGAGGGAGGTTTGGGCCTTTGTAAGGAGAGGGAGGGTTGGCCATTGATCAGAATTGGTAGGGTTGGGCATTGATAAGGAGAGATAAGGTAGGGCACTGATAAGTAGAGATAGGGTTGGGCATTGATAAAGAGAGGTAGGGTTGGGCTTTGATCAATGATAAGGAGAGGTAGGGTTGGGCTTTGATAAGGAGAGGGAGGGTTGGGCTTTGATAAGGAGAAGGAGGGTTGGGCTTTGATCAATGATAAGGAGAGGTAGGGTTGGGCTTTGATAAGGAGAGGGAGGGTTGGGCTTTGATAAGGAGAAGGAGGGTTGGGCTTTGATCAATTATAAGGAGAGGTAGGGTTGGGCTTTGATAAGAAGAGGGAGGGTTGGACTTTGATTAATGATAAGGAGGTAGTGTTTGCCATTAATAAGGAGAGGGAAAGTTGGGCATTGAAAAGGAGAGGTAGGTTTTGGCATTGATAAGGAGGGGTAAGGTACGCCATTGATAATCAGAGGAAAAGCTGGGCGCTGATAAGGAGAGGTACAGTTGGGTATTGATAAGGAGAGTCAGAGATGGAAACTCAAAATCAATGGTGCAGACCAGACCAAAATCTAAAACCCACACCATTTTTTTAGTTTTTTTTTATTCATCTGATTTTATTTTCTGTACATCTGACATCTGACTGAATGATTTCAAACAGTTTATTGAATGTAAATGTGATCAGGCATGGTGGATGGTTACTTTCATTGACCTGGAGGGAGGAGTGGTGGGGGGGATCAACAGCTTCATATGTTTGTATTTATGGAAGAAAACAAAATCAAACAGAGCAGCAGATCAATGTATGTTTGATCAAATCTCTGCTGTGCTGAGTGAGTAGTTCAATGCTGGACATCGGTCATTACCTCCTAATTGCTTGATGGATGGAGCCGCTAATGGCTTATGGCTGGCTCTACAGACACAGGAGCCCGGCCTAGACCACGGATAATCCACTGAAGAGTTACATGGAAAAGAGTGAACATATTAACACTGTCTCCTGCCCCTTTCTCTGTAAAGAGCATTGCAGGTGAACTGTTCAATGTGACGGACTTTGCCATTTTGGCCTGTAGACTAAATGCGGCGCGGGCTGTCACTGTGACATGACTCACTGCGGGAGCGCCACCCGCCGAGAACTCTCTGCCTAATATTCCTTTCAGCAAAACGCTCTTTAAATTCCCATTTCCATCACTCCCCCGAGGAGCCATGGACAGAACAATCAGCATGACGCCGGGCTAAGAAGGATTATATATTTTCCTGCCACATTTATCACTTTGCTTATCAGTAACCCTTCTCGCTCCTGCTCTATTGTTTGGGAAGTGAATGCAGCGATTTGTCTGGGGAGGAAACACAGAAAGAGACCTGAATGAGGAGGCTCGATCTATCTTGTCTGTTCTTCTCATACAGGAGAATCTCGGAATGCGTTAAATAAATGTGTCCCCAAGTTATGTCAGTTAACACCTTTTTTTTTCCTTCTAGTCTGTTTTGAAAAATCACTAAATTTTTTTGCGTCTTGGCCTAAATAAAAATCCACTTTCAGGAGGCACTCCGTACCTGGCTGTGATACAACTCTGGCATTTTATTTGGCCTGATGAAGTGGGCGCAGACTCATGAAATGTGTTGCCTGTAGGGATGATCGGAAGGTCCGAATTCCATTCCGCCGGAATTGGCGGATTCCGCCAGCGGTAAATTCCGTCGTTATTGCATTTTCGCGAAATTCCGCAGAATTCCGCGGAATTCTGCATTCCGGCGGAAAAATTAACCTATTTTGGTTCCTGGACGTAGAAACCATGCGCGCTACCGCGTGCTCCCGCGGCCGATCGCGCGCGTGCACGCACACTCCCGGCCGCGGATTCGGTAGCCAGGGAATCAATGTATCGGGCTATTGTGCCCGATCACTGATTCCTCCCCCCCGCGGAAAAAGCGACAGCTTCTCTTGGAAGCTGCGCCTGTTCTGGCCGTTCCCTCCCCGATGCGTCACTCTAAGCGTGTGTTACGCTTAGAGTGACGTCATGTAAACAAACTCATGGCCGCCATCTTGTGGCCAAAAAGTAATACTACAACTGAAAATAAAAATAAATTAAAATGAACACACATTTACATTATAAATCTATTGTTTACCCCCCACCCTCCCAAAACTACCCAAATAAAATGTTTACTATAAAAAAAAAGAAAAACATTACAATAAAAAAAAAAGAAAAACATGTAAATATTTACCTAAGGGTCTAAACTTTTTAAATATCAATGTAAAGATGAAATATTTCTATATTTTTTTTATTTTAAACTTGTTAATAGTGATAGATGCAAAATGGAAAAAATGCACCTTTATTTCCAAATAAAATATTGTCGCCATACATTGTGATAGGGACATAATTTTAACGGTGTAATAACCGGGACATATGGGCAAATACAATACGTGAGTTTTAATTATGGAGGCATTTATTATTTTAAAACTATAATGGCTGAAAACTGGCTGCATTTATAGATCAGTTCATTGTGATAAGTAGTGATAAAGTTATAGGCTAATGAATGGGAGGTGAACATTTCTCACGTGAAAACCACGGAACCTGAATGGGTTAAAGTAGTCGCAATTGAAACTTCTTTTGTGCTAAATGGTAGCCCATGGGACCTAGTGGCTGTTTTTTTTTTTTTTTATATATATTCTTAAATTTATTTTTTTTTCAGCAGGAGTTGTCGTGTAAACCATGGTGTTCCACGCCGGTCATTATAATTGTGGTTTGGTGCTGCAGGAGTTGTCGCGTAAGCCATGTTTTCCACGGGGGTCATTTACAAGTGTTGTTTGGAGCAGCAGCACTTGTCGTAGGCCATGGAACCTAGAGGTGGTTCCACGGCAGTCCTAAACATCATGTGGAGCAGCAGGACTTGTCGTAGGCCATGGGACCTAGAGGTGCTGCCACGGCAGTCCTAAACAATAACATTATGTGGAGCAGCAGGACTTCTCGTAGGCCATGGGACCTAGAGGATTGGTTGGTTCTCATTAAGACTCTTATTGGTGCAGAAATTCCGTTTTGCAGGCAGAAATACACTGAGAACAATGAGAAGCTTCTTCCTTGTGATTGGCTAACTTAAAATTTGCATTCCGGCGGAATTCCGCATATTTCCGCGTAAGCGCTGTAGCAATTCCGTTCCAATGGCCAGAATCGGAATTGACCCAATTCCGGCCAGAATCGCGGAATTTGGATTTCCGCGGAATCCAGCGAGCATCCCTAGTTGCCTGTGTGTATTAAGCAGCATATTTATACTATTAGTCGTTACTGAGGTAAGCCACCTCTAATTTTGTATTTTTAAATCAATGTTATCTACTTCTGGCTGCCTCTTACCCCCTTTGTGCTTTTCACCCTCCCTTGGGAGGGGTGTACGTTGGTATCTAGTGGCTTTTCCATCGATAGGACCTTGTGTTGTTTTTCCCAACAAAGTGACGGCATCCGGCTCCAGATGGACACCTGAGTAAAGTTGGGTTTATAAATCTCCACCTGCTTTCAGCGGTTGGTTGCCCCTCGTGACAGAGCCGGGACAAGGTCCTCCAGCACCCAAGGCTGAGACACCAAAGTGCGCCCCTCCATCCCTCCCTCCCCAGCTGTCACCCACTGATTGCTATTAGACTAAGAGGTGCCACAGGGTCCACAACCTCTCCAACACCTTAATCTCTAGTTATCTGGCTTGCAGTCACTGCCATGTATCCCCTTTTCTTATTTCTTTCTGCTTCAAACACAATTAGGAATGACAGCTGAATGAATTCTGCGCCCCCTACTACACTGCGCCCTGAGGCTGGAGCGTCTCCAGCCTATGCCTCGGCCCGGCCCTGCCTCGTGAAACCTTCCTTTGTGAGTGCCCCAATCCTTTTTGTTTTCCATCACACTTCTTATAATATACTGCATCATTTGGGCTCCCGTTGTCTCTGTATTCTTCTTTTTTAGGGTGTTTGGTTACCCTACCTTGCACTTTCAGAAGGCATTTCTATAGCTCCTGCTGCTGTGTAAAGGAAAAAGCGATTTCTCCTAGATAGAACATACTTTTTTTTTTTTTTAATTTATACTTACTAATACTTTTTCCAACAGCAAAGGCCCCAATACACGCTTTAAAATCTAACCGTTATTTCTTTACATATAAAATCCTAATTGATTGGGGCAATGAGAACAACACACACACACATTTATATAAGGAAATAGTGTCAAAGTGGACACACAGCATGCAATAATGTCTGTGTGCTGAGACACTTAACCTTCCTGGCGGTAAGCCCGAACTGAGTTCGGGCTATGCCGCCGGAAGGCACCGCTCAGGCCCCGCTGGGCCGATTTGCATAATTTTTTTTTTGCTGCACGCAGCTAGCACTTTGCTAGCTGCGTGCAGTGCCCGATCGCCGCCGCTACCCGCCGATCCGCCGCAATTCCTCTCGCCGCGGCCGCCCCCCCCCCCAGACCCCGTGCGCTGCCTGGCCAATCAGTGCCAGGCAGCGCTATGGGGCAGATCGGAGTCCCCTCTGACGTCACGACGTCGATGACGTCGGTGACGTCATCCCGCCCGTCGCCATGGCGACGGGGGAAGCCCTCCAGGAGATCCCGTTCTTTGAACGGGATCTCCGGATCTCCGATCGCCGGCGGCGATCGGAGGGGCTGGGGGGATGCCGCTGAGCAGCGGCTATCATGTAGCGAGACTTTGTCTCGCTACATGAAAAAAAAAAAAAAAAAATTTAAAAAAAAAGATTTGCTGCCCCCTGGCGATTTTTTTGCAAACCGCCAGGAGGGTTAAGGATTGTTTTTTTAATTAGGGATTAAAATAGATGTAATTACTATCTCTATTTTAGTTTGAAAGGGATGTGGTTGGTAGGTTACTGGTCATGTGACCTAGCCTGATTATCCACCTAGCACATGCTGTGGTACACTGTGTTACCTTCAACAGATACCCTCCTCAAACCTTATAAAGATAAAACTAGATGGTAAAGAGTAGAGATGGCCCGAACCTCCGATTTTCGGTTCGCAAACCGCGAACGCGAACTTCCACAAAAGTTTGCGAACATGCGAACTTCCGCGAACTGCAATAGACTTCAATGGGAAGGCGAACTTTGAAAACTAGAAACATTTATGCTGGCAACAAAAGTGATGGAAAAGATGTTTCAAGGGGTCTAACACCTGGAGGGGGGCATGGCGGAGTGGGATACACGCCAAATGTCCCCGGGAAAAATGTGACGGACTTTGCCAATTTGACGCACAGCAGTGTTTTAAGGGCAGAAATCACATTTTATTGCTAAAGTGCAGGCCTAAAGTGCTTTAAAACATCTTGCATGTGTATACATCAATCAGGGAGTGTAATTAGTGTACTGCTTCACACTGACACACCAAACTCACTGTGTAACGCATTGCAAACAGCTGTTTGTGTAGTGACGGCCGTGCTGGACTGGTGTGCACCATGGCTAGAGTGCAGGCGATGGCGGTTTTCAAGCCCATATGGTCGGGCTGAGGTAGCTCAATGACAGAACAACAGTGACTGAATTTGGTCTGTCCACAATGAAGCAACGACCTTATTATCTATCTTCTTGGGTCAGGTGTGCCTCCCAACCCCAACACACTTATTTAGCCGGCAGTCATTACTTCATTGTGATACACAAGCCCATTCACCGTGGCAAGGTAATGATCACAAAGGGGAATTGGCACATGTACATGCCTTTTGTTTTGTTGTTGCAGCTGCAGTGCAGCCAGAAAAATTAGGCAGGCATGTACATGGCGCACCAGAAACATTATTATAGTGGCAGCTGATAGCAGCGGCCTTAAAAATTCAGGAATCCCTCTGGAGTCCTGGACCCTGTTGGGGGTGAAGGAGAAGGCAGTCAAGCGGCCTGCAGGCAGAGATGCTGTGTGGGGAGTGACTTAGTCTTGGGCAGGCAGTCACACGGCGTGCAGGCAGAGATGCTGTGTGTGGGGACTGACTTAGTCTTCGGGCAGGCCTGAGCGTGCTTTGCAGACCAGGCATCCGTGGTCAGATGGACCCTTAACCCAACGCTGTGTGCCAGAGATGTCACCACTTGCCTTTCAACATCACGGTACAGTTTAGGTATCGCCTTTTTTGAAAAAAAAAAAATTCACGACACGACAGCGCGACCTCAAACAGACCTTCCAGGTGGCCTGCCTCTGGCTCTGCCTTTTGTTTTATTTATTTATTTTGTTTTATTTTACCCCACAAGTGGGGCTTGCACTCTCTTGCAGGTAGGCACTTATCTGTTTTTAAGTAGCGCTGCTCATTTCCTTGCCATGTACTAATTTAATTCATTTTTGGTCAGCTGCTCCCACTTAACAGCCTTGGGTTTTGGTGAATATGCAGAGCTTCTGTTTGGGTTCAAAGTGCGTTTGCAGTTTCTGGGGGGGGCTCAGTGCACCTCTGATTGGAGGCCATTTGGAGGCGGCCTGGTGATGTGCTGATCCACCTTTTGCGCAATTTTCAATTTTACTTGGTGGCGCACCCAGGCTATGCATATGCATAGGTTAAGATTTAGTTAGTGTTAGGTCCCCTCCCTTTGAGGATGACTTCTCCACAGTGGGAGGGACGAGTACTTAACAAGTTGCATGCAAGCTGTTACAGGAAACCAACATCCTCCAGTGGTAGACAGGTCATGTGTATGCTAGGTGTGTATTTTATCCCACAAGTGGGGCTTGCACTCTCTTGCAGGTAGGCACTTATCTTTTTTTAAGTGGCGCTGCTCATTTCCTTGCCATGTACTGCCTTTTGTTTTGTCCATATTGGGAGGGAGTGTAGCCTGATTGGCTACAATGTGCCTGCTGACTGTGATGTAGAGGGTCAAAGTTGACCCTAATGATGTAGTAATAGTATAGGGGCGATTCGAACTTCCGAAAAAGTTTGCGGTACTATGCGATCGTGAACCACAGAAGTTCGCCGGTTACCGTTCGCCGGCGAACCATTTGGCCCATCTCTAGTAAAGAGTAGTGTAACACCTCATCAACCAAACACACACCCAATGTGTTTCACCCTTAGTGGACTTCGTCAGGGTTTAATTACAGTTAGGTAACTCAGTGCTTGTTTTCTGTCTCAGGATGAACCAAACTGTAGATTTTTTGCCACTCGTAATATTATAGCAATTTCTTGGATGGGTTTTTTTTCTGTTTTTTTGCAGCTTAAGGAGGGTTTCTTTCACCTGCATGGAGAGCTCCTTTGAAGGATAGCAGAAGGCTGAAACCAGTTAGTAACATACAGTTGTGCTCATAAGTTTACATACCCTGGGCAGCACGGTGGCGTAGTGGTTAGCTCTCTCGCCTTGCAGCGCTGGGTCCCTGGTTCAAATACCAGCCAGGGCACTATCTGCAAAGAGTTTGTATGTTCTCTCTGTGTCTGCGTGGGTTTCCTCCGGGCACTCAGGTTTCCTCCTACATTCCAAAAACATACAGATAAGTGAATTGGCTCCCCCTAAAATTGGCCCTAGACTACAGTACTTACACTACATAATATAGACATATGGCAATGGTAGGGATTAGATTGTGAGCTCCTTTGAGGGACAGTTAGTGACAAGACTATATATATACACTGTACAGCGCTGCGTAATATGTCGGCGCTGTATAAATACTAAATAATAATAATACCCTGGCAGAATTTATGATTTCTTAACCATTTTTCATAGACTATGAATGATAACACAAACCTCTTCATTTATGGTTAGTGTTTGGCTGAAGCCCTTTATTGTCAAACAACAGTGTTTTTACTCTTTTTAAATCATAATCACAACACAAACTACCAAAATTACTGTGATCAAAAGTTTACATATCCCAGTTCTTAATTGCGTGTATTGCACCCTTTAACATCAATGAAAACTTGAAATCTTTTGTGGTAGTTGTGAATGAGGCTCTTTATCTTTTCAAGGCCCATACCCACCTTGTGATTTTCCCGACCAGCGATTTTTTTGAGCAATGAGCAGTCGCTTCCATGAATTGGCGACGTTGGTACAGGCGTGCGATCACACTAATGTCGTTAGCATTGCGCAGTGGTTATAGCCGTCATGGTGGATTGGATCTTTAGGATCCCTGAGGACCCACGTGCAAAGTACTATGATCGCTTGAAATCTCATTTGCTCCTGACGCGTGATGTCACGCATATGCGCCAGGAGGAAAATTAATCGGGGGAGAACTTGTCGTCATGGGATGTCGCTGTGATGCATCTTTCTGGGTCACAAGGTGATTAGGTAGCTTCAGATCGGTAAGCTGCCCATTGTTCCTGGCAAAGAGCCTCCAGTTCCCATAAATTCTTCGCCTGTCTTGCATGATTGAAGTCTCCTCAGAGTACCTATATGATATTGGTCACTCCAGAACCTTCACTTTACTTTGCTGTTGCCAGTGACAGGTTGACTTGGCCATGTGTTTTGGATCATTGTCATGTTGGAATGTCCAAGTCCGTCTCATGCTCAGCTTCCTGGCTGATGAGTGCGAATTTTCTTCCAGTATTATTTGATAACTTACATATTCACCAAGAAAAGTGCAGCACCCAAGACACTATTGGAGGAAACCCTATTGAGAAGATAGCGCCACAGGTTGTGTGAACAAGTGTGACTCTATCTGTGATTTGGGACAGTTTTCCTGGTGGTTGCTTCGTATCTCTCTCATCCTAATCTTATATTGTGAAGCTCCCTCGCAAGTGCTGCTTTTTTTTTTTTTTTTATTGTCTCAATGCCACCCTGACTCTGGGCCTAAATATCTTCCCATATTTTCCCATAGAAAAATAAGAGGTTTTTAAGTGTCTGCCTGGCAATGACTGGTCCGACAACCCCAAGTGATACATTTTAGAAACCCCTGCTTGAAACCCCTCCCACAATGCTGTGCTCCTCTGCTGAATCTCCACTATTGCCATATTCACCTCCAACAGACAGAACAAGATAAGGAATCACACTCCCCTCCAATTGGCCTCAATGTGAGGAAGTGATGAGCACATTGCTACACACCAACCCAGAAGTGACTGTGCGAGGCTCTCCTCAGAACAGGTGCCAATGCTCCATACAGTCTACAGCAAAGGCACTTTTTTCTTGGTAATTGACCTGAGGAAGTGGGCAGAGACCCGTGAAACGCGTTGTCATCTGGACAATCGTGCTACAATAAAAATCATTTCCATTATATCGGGGTCAATGTCTTCAGAGGTAGGACACCTAAATATTTTTCTTTTTCTTTTTTTATATTGTACCCATATAGAGGATATCTACTATATCTGGACAACTCCACCACTTAATACCCCCCTCCCCCTGGTATTTATTTCCTACAGAAGACACCATGGCCTGTATGCAATTAACTTTTCTCCTGAGTTTTCTCCTAGTAGATAATTTCTCATCTTTTATTTAAAATAACTTTTCAGCACTCTGCAACTGAAAAAGTTCCAAAAAGTAGGTGAAAAAGTACTGTCAAAATTATTTTGAATATTGTACTTTTTGCTGGTGATTTAAAAGGTATTTTATTGCCAGTTTTGAAAATATCACCTAGGAGAAAACTAAAGAGAAAAAGATAATTGCATATGGGCCCAGGGCAAAACGAGGGCTTTAGACCCCCCAAATCCCCGGGGGGCAATCCGGGCAGCGCTTCCTCAAAGAGGCAGAGCTTTCAGCTGCAGCTCTGCCTCTCCTGATGTCAATCGCGGCAGATCGTCCCCCTCTCCCCGCCCCTCTCACTCTTCCTTCACAGAGAGGGGCGGGGAGAGGCGGAGATCCGCATGGAGATTGACATCAGTAGAGGCAGAGCTGCAGCTGAAAGCTCTGCCTCTCAGGGCAGCAGAATCCACAACCAAGTTGGTCGTTGATGTTTGCTCCTGGATTTGGGGGGGGTCTAAAGCCCTCGTTTTGCGGTGGGGATGCGGCGGTTTACTTCTGCTGAGACTCCTGAAGCGAATTAAAAATGGTAACATGTATTCTCTTCAGTGTCTCTCCTAGGGGAAAATGCAGGAGAAAAAGTGAATTTCATATGGCCCCATAGCTGGAAGTCCTAACTTGTCATCAGCCAACCCTGGAGCTTAGAGGTGATCTTGTGAGTATCCATCTAGTCCCATTGCTGTTCTCTGATGTCTTCTATCTCTGTAGGAACTTCAATAGAAGTTTCAGCAATGGCTCCAACAACTGCCGCTCGAAACAACCTGTACAAATGTATTTAAAGAACATGAGCAAGAGGAAGCAACACTTCAGGACTTACTATTATTATTATGATTATTATCCAACCTTATGATCTGCGCATAGAGTGACAATGTGGATTATACTGAAATCCTTACAAGAACAATCACGCAAGGCATTAACAAGATACAACAATGGAAACGTGACCTTTCCGACATGTAGACAACTCTCTGTAGGAGAAAGAAAAACAACGTAATAACAGGCAGATAATGTGACAACAAAACATCCCCAGTAATTCCCTCCTCCACAGTCTCACTGCTCTCCAAGATGCCTACGTTGCTGTAACGATCGGTGTCAGCACGCAGAGAGAATCTGATTATTGGTGATCTGCAGTATCACCAAGAATGCAGATATATACCTGATTATGGATGATCTGCAGAATCACCAATAATACAGATATAGTACTAACCTCTGGACACCTGTATATAATCGTGAGTGTTTGGTGTAACAGTATGACTTTGAGTAACGCACCTGATGAGCAGGTGATCTTAGGCAGTGTGGGAGACACTGCTATCAGAGAGCACAGAAACCTTCCAGCAGCCTGAGACTCTCCAAGGGGTTGAAGGTAGGAAGGGCCAGAGAGTAAGTGACACCTGAGGGTGGATGTCACTGACATATCTGGAGACTATCTCTTAAGGGGAGAGATAGCTCTCGAGGTCGGGCAAGCCAGGTCGGCAACACACGGACAGACAAAGTACAAAGACAGAAAACTGATTCGGTATCCAAGGCAGGCAGAGTTTGGCAACGGAATATCAGATGTGCGTGGCACCGAATCAGAGAGCAGAGGAGTAGTCAGGAAAGCAATAGGTCATAACAGATAACAAACAATGCCTAGTCTTGGGTGTGAGGTCCGTGGTCTCTACACCCTGGAACTAGTCTGATGTATAACAGAATGATAACACAAGCTCCCTAGTCTTGGGTGTGAGGTCCGTGGTCTCTACACCCTGGAACTAATCTGAAGTATAACAGAATGATAACACAAGTTCCCTAGTCTTGGGTGTGAGGTCCGTGGTCTCTACACCCTGGAACTAGTCTAAAGTATAACAGAATGATAACACAAGTTCCCTAGTCTTGGGTGTGAGGTCCGTGGTCTCTACACCCTGGAACTAATCTGAAGTATAACAGAATGATAACACAAGTTCCCTAGTCTTGGGTGTGAGGTCCGTGGTCTCTACACCCTGGAACTAGTCTGAAGTATAACAGAATGATAACACAAGTTCCCTAGTCTTGGGTGTGAGGTCCGTGGTCTCTACACCCTGGAACTAGTCTGAAGTATAACAGAATGATAACACAAGTTCCCTAGTCTTGGGTGTGAGGTCCGTGGTCTCTACACCCTGGAACTAGTCTAAAGTATAACAATAGAAGTAATCTGGCTCAGTGTGAATTCCCAGGTCCTCCTGGTTCAAACACACTGTTGGATCTGACTAAGGTCTGAGTGCTTCCACGTAGTGTTCGCAACGGCAGACAACTTGTGAGTGGCCAGCAGTAACTATATATAGAGCAGCGCTCTCCGGCGCCACCCCTAAGTGATGAACCAATGGTTACCCACTCTGAAGTCAGCTGACCAGCCTGGTCAGCTGATCCCTCCTTGGCCACTATAAAAGTTCTGCCTCTCAGCGCGCGCGCGCGTATTCCTAAACCTATGTGAACTAACAGACTCAGCCACACCAGATGCACGCTGCTGCGTGCAAACCGCCGCACTGGACGCGGAACCAGCCGCCTTGCTGTCCATGCATGCGGCGGCTTTTCCGCGTTCCTTCAGATTACCAGACGCATGCTCCCGCTTGCAAACCGCCGCGCTGGATGCGGAATCAGCCGCCTTGCTGTCAGCGCACGCGGCGGCTTTTCCGCGTTCTCTCACAGTTGCTTCTTGCTACTCTGTGTTCCTCAGGGACGGGCGACTCTACAGGCTTTATTTCCCAGCAACACCTGGGAGGTAATATGTGTGATCGCAGGAGTCTTCCGTGCACCATTCTTCAGTTGTAGACTGAGAAGACACCTTCATCTGCAATTTACAGGCTTTTTCAGGGATCTGCAGCATGAACATGAGGCACAAATTCTTGTAGATCTTGTAGTACAAAAATATCCAAAATCTTTATTGACACAATTACAAAATTCTTAAAAAGGAGGTCTCTGCAGGATAGTCCTTTCTACAAATATAGCAAGTTACTTTGAAGTGAAGTGGACCACATCAAAAAGGACTTAAAGGTTTTTTAGTCTTTTTCCTGGATATACACAAAAAAATAAATCATCCCAATTATAATATTGCAGGGATCTGCAGCACCAGGGGAGTAGAAATAGCCATAGCAGTCATAGCAGCAGAGGGGCAAAGGTGGTATGTGATGTATTCATCATTAACTTTCTTGTGTTTCTCCACCCTCTGACTTTGTCTCAGTGCCCATGAACTGTATGCAGTGTTGATTGCACGAGAATATTAATTGCCCAATTAACTCGTATCCATAGGGTAGGGGAGGTGGCATTGCTTAACCCCCTTGCCGTTCCAATTCTGACGGCAAGGGGGCGGCGCAGCCCTTTTAAAAAAATTTTTTTTAAATCATGTAGCGAGCCCAGGGCTTGCTACATGATAGCCGCTGACAAGCGGCATCCCCCTACCTACTTTGATCGCCGCCTGCGATCTTTGCAAGCAGAAAATCCCGCTCAGAACGGGATTTCCTGCTGGGCAGGGCGGGATGACGTCACCGACGTCATGGACGTCGGGGCGTCAGAGGGAATCCCGATCCACCCCTCAGCGCTGCCTGGCACTGGTTGGCCAGGCTGCACAAGGGGTCTGGAGGGGGGGGGGCAGCCGCGGCGGGTAGCGGCGAATCAGTGGCGAGCGGCGGCGATCGAAATATGCACGCAGCTAGCAAAGTGCTAGCTGCATGCAATAAAAAAAAAATTATGCAAATCGGCCCAGCGGGGCCTGAGAATCCTCCTGCGCAGGTTATCCCGAGCTGAGCTCGGGATAAACGGCAAGGAGGTTAAAGTGGTTGCAAGATAAATTTTTACTCATTGCATAATTGTGGTCCTTTCATATAGTTTATAGGGCATTCCTCAAGCCAGATACGTTTTTTGTTTTGTTTTAATACTCTAATTCCCTATAAACTAAACAAGCCTCACCCACAGCTCCTTTTGTGCCTTGATACTGTAGCAAGGGTTTATGGGAGCTCAGTCTGGGCAGGAGGAGGAGGAGGTTACTAGCCATTGATTTCAGAGGCAGAGGGGAGAAGGCAGGAGGAGAGAGGCAGAGGGGAGGAGGCAGGAGGAGAGGAGACTGAATTTACACACGGGCAAGCTGATAGCATCTCCAGCCCTCAGCCTGTGACAATGTGACAAACAGAACATGGCTGCCCTCATTGTATTACAGGAATAAATAATCATAAACTTTTGAAGCTGTTTGCAGCTACATATGCTGTGTAAACTATATAAACTTTAGTTAGTTACTTGTTATAGTTAGTTTTTCATCTGGGATTCGCTTTAAGACTGTCTACATCTGAGGGCCCCATGAAAGTTTTGCAATGGGGCCCCATATTCTCTAGCTATGCCACTGTGCAGCGCCCTGCGTTTGTGTGTGCAGTTGTAGTTTCCACACACTTTTGCAATTTTTGGAAATGCATGGGTTGTACAGGAAAAAGCAGAGAGCTGTCCAATTTTAAAATGTGGCAAAAAAAGCAAAGGCAAATGCAACTGATGTTTGATTCCCGAGCAGGCCATTGATATCAATGGTCAGTGCGACAGTGCGTGTTTTTGTCGCATGCAACAAAACACGTGCAATTCTGACTGGTTTGCTCACTGCTATAGGGTGTATTTATGATATAATCTATAAATAAGCACAACAATAGCATTATGTGATTTTCATCCTATTTACTAATGTTCCTACAGGCATTTCAGTTGTAAGCCCACAGCCAGTGGGTTGCTGACCTCTCTCTGAGCACTTTATTAGGAACACTATATTAAAGAGGAACTTTAACCAAGGATTGAACTTCATTCCAATCAGTAGCTGATACCCCCTTTCCCACAAGAAATGTTTACCTTTTCTCTAATAGATCATCATGGCGGTCTGTATGGCTGATATTGTGGCGAAACTCCTCCCACAGTGTGATGTCATGACCATGGTCCTGACAGTTTACTGTCTGTGAACCTTGTTGCATTGTGGGAAATAACAGCCTTTTCTAACTGCCAAGTCAGCATAATCTCCCTCTGTGCATAGAACTCTCAGTAACGAACATACTGTTCAGATCAAATCTATTACCACCAGTAATAGATTTCAGGGGTATGAAATATTTTACAAAGGGCAAACACTGACTAAATAATCTATAAATGAATATTTATGTGGGCATGGTCCATGGACTGCACAAGATGCTGCTCATATTACTTTAAAATTCATTCTATGTTGACTTGATTGCACTCGAGAGTTGGGATGAGGGTAAGGATTTAGGAAAATTCCGACTTCTGACTAACACACCGGAATTTAGCAAGTTTGAGTAGAAAGTCAGAATTCCCAGAACTCCACCACATAAATTTAGAACATCATGGGCTTGATTCACAAAGCGGTGCTAACCTACTTAGCACGTCTAAAGTCTTTAGACGCGCTAACCAGGGTGTTAAGTAGGTTAGCACCGGATTACTCAATCAGATCGCACGCTAACTTTGCGCGCGCAAAGTTTTATGCGCGCAAAGTTTTACGCGCGCTAAGTCCCATAGGCTTTAATGAGCACTTCGCGCGGAGCGCCCTGCGCTCTGTGCAGTACGCGCGTAAAGTTTTACGCGCATAAAGTTTTGCGCGCGTAAAGTTTTATGCGCGAAAAGCTTGTTTAGACGTGCTAAGGGGGTTTTCACAGGCGTGCTAACAGTTAGCACCGCTTTGTGAATCAAGCCCCATGTGTAATATGTGTATGGAGTATTCTCATGGGATAGAGATGAGAAAATTCTACGGAAAAAATGCAAAAATGTTATGTGAAAAAAGACAGAAATTCTATGGAAAAGCACTTGCCGCCGGTGCTTTTCCTGCACCGGCAAGCATCAGGTGATCGGATATTAGGGACTTTGTTGCATGTATTTCTGAAAGCAAGCTTTGGCTCAGTTTCTCTTTAATTAGTTCAATTTTAGAGTTTCATTGGATTCAGAATCTAATTACAAACATCCCTATCTGAGAGTCTGGGCAAAAAAGATATCTGCTAGAAATTTCCAGTTCTACCATATCCCAAACCACTAACAGCCTGGACTGCTGACACAAGGCTCCAGGGATGGCAGTGCCTGCTGTTTGATACAAAATTTGGACATTACATTCTGCATCAGCAGAAGCTGAAATGCATCATACCAGTCTTCAACTGCTGAGTATTCTTGAGCCTGTGACTTCTGCACCCGCAGCTTTCTCTTCTTAACTGACAGGAGTGGAACCTGACATGTGTTGGGATGTGTTGTGCATTTTATGCTTTTCGGCCTACCATATCCTTCTGAGTTACTGTATTCTTTCTCACCCACTCCCATGTCTCTCTCAGTTGGTGTTCCCCAAGGCTCCATCCTGTGACCTTTACTGTTCTTACTCTACACTGCTTCACTTGGGAAGATCATCTCCTCCATGGGTTTCAACTACCACCTATATGCCAACGACACCCAGATATACCTCCACACACCAGAGCTCTCCTCCTCCACCATGGACAAGGTCTCTACCTGCCTCACATCCATTTCCTCCTGGATAGCCGCCAGGTTCCTGAAGCTTCATTTAGATCTCATTGTTGCAGGTGATCATTGATTGTACGTACTTTGAATGACTTTGGGAACACACATTCCCATTCTCCGATCCATGTATTGCGCAGAGTGGCTAATTGTGACAGGATACATAAATCTACGCCCTTGGAGCTAAGATGAAGTCTCAAGGGGCTTAGATATACCGTTGCCACTACAAAAAGTTAGCCGTGTACTGTTTCCAGAGATTCTAGCAAGTTTCCCAAAAGGTGATAGTAGTTGTAGTATGAAATTAGCAATCAGTTACAAAATGGATTATATATGATGTATGTTACATACATTTTCGTACTGAACTAAAGTAACAATTTAAAAAAAATGGAAAAATGTTAAAACATCTGTTTTCTATCTGGCTATGAAGTGCTGTCTTTTTGGATTGCAAGGAGTGGGCAGAGCATGGCCAGGTTTTAATTCAGTTTAATTAGGACAGGCCTGTCACTAGTGGTCTCAGGACTACACAACCGTCAATAGCTGGCTGGTTAAGCTAATGGATAGGCCATCTGCGTAGTTACAAAGCGGACATGTCTCTTCCTGGATGTAATGACCCTACTAAAAGCGCTGCCGCTGACTCTGCACACAGCAGCATCATCAACCATCCCAGCGCAGCACAACTGCCAGGGCTGCCCGCTTCCAGCCAATTAACTAATATATCTGTGAGGAGAGCCAATCAGACAGCACTAATTACACTGCAGGATTCCTATCATCTGCATGGCTGCCTGCGGTGCTCAGACCCTTCTGAAAACTTAGGGGGGAAAGCTCATTACGTACGCCGGGGACAACTAATTTACTGATGTGGCCGTTGGCTCTGGAAAACATGCAAACAGCACTCTGGAATAGAGGAATAACGTGCAAAGGAACCTCAAGTGAAATTTCCTGTGATTTGTACACATGCCTCTGGAGTTTCTCCTATGACAATGTACACATGCTCATAAATGGTCTCCTAGCAGGTGACAGGAAATTGGGGGAAGGGGTGGCTCAGAAGTTTGGACGCCCATGTTAATATCGACAATTGTGGGAAATTTATTCCTGAACCGTATATTGACTAACCTGTTTAAACAAACAGCCACAACATAACTCACCTACACCGGGTTTCTTTCACTGGTGTCTTCTTGTATCCGCTGGCATTTTCACCGCTGACGTGGAAGTAAAGTACTTCTGGGTCAGCGCCATAGTGCGCAAATGCTGCCAGATACAAGAGAACATGATGGCGGAACAGGAGATCTGACAGGGCGGAAAAGACAGCAAAGGGAACCGGAGTAGGTGAGTTATGCGGGGGCCTTTTTTTTTTCTTAACAGGTTAGGGGGTGTGGTCAGGGGTGTTCCTAGGGAGGATAAATGTCACTTCCTCCCCAACCATATTCATCTTTTAGTCAGTTGAAGATTTCAGCTGATTAGAGCAGGGACCCCTGGTGGCACTGGAATGAGAAGATGGTGCTGTGACATATGTCACAGCACCATCCACAAAACAGAACTGACAGCAATCAAAACCCCTCTCAGTTCAGTGGAAGTTTAAGAATTCCCAAGGTGACATGTGACATGATAAGATAGACATGTGTATGTACAATGCCAAGCATTGACTAGGCTGTGTTCTTTTTTTTTTCTTTTTTTTCTGCTTGAAAGAGCAGGTATGAAAGTGGTAGAGTAGGTATGAAAGTGACAGTTTCTCTCAAATTGGGACTAAGTCCGACTATCACCGATAATGAATTACACCCATAAAACACTTACCTGGCAGAGAACGGCTTCTAAAAGCAGAGAATTAATAAAAAGGGCCAATAGTTCATATCTTTTTACTTCTGGAACAATATAAGACCGTGTCAGCATGTGACATAATGCAAAATTAAACATCCTTGTCTTAGATGATACACAGAAAATAAAATTGCAAAGTAATTTTCGCAGTAGGAGGATAAATACAATTGTTTATCTCTTTAGTTTATTTTCACCTCAGGTCTCCTTTATTTTGAGAGAAACATAATGCAATATATGATCATTGGCGCCCGCATTGAACAGCCTGCAGGCACTTTTTATTGACCTGAGGAAGCGGATATCGGCCGTGAAACGCGTTGTCAAGTGCACCAATAAAAACTGAGTTCTTAATCCTAAACTCCTACTTTTATTTATACCCTGCCAAACACCTACAAGGTAGGATGATTTTATCTTTCCTTATTTTAAATTATATAAATATTCACTATTTGATACCGCTATATAGTACTGCTAATACTCTTCATGATTGGACTGCTGACATTCAAATCCCTGCACAATCTGGGCCCTGGATACATGAAGGACTTGCTGAAGCTGCACCACACCTCTCACAACCCCAGATCAGCAAGTTCTATAAACTTGGTCACTCCCAGAGTGCACCTCAAAAAATCTGGAGATATAGCCTTCTGTCATGCTTCCCCTACTCTTTGGAACTCCCTGCCACACCCAGTAAAGACAGAACCATCCCTGGAGCTATTCAAATCCAGACTGAAAAGCCACCTGTTTAGCCTGGCATTTCCAGACTTATAAAATTCTTCCTCTGTACCACGATGGTCTGAGCCATGCTTATGCGCTTTGAGTCCCACGGGAGAAAAGCGCTTTACAAATGTTATTTGTTGTTGTTGTTGTTACTATTACTGTGATATACTCTAGACCGGGCGCATCCTACCTATTACAAACATAATGCAATATAGGCTTCCCTACGTATTTAGTTGATCATATAACGTTTTGGAAATTCTTAGCCAGCCTTCTAAAAAAATTCAAACGGAAGAACGAAGGCTAAACTTTGATAAAAAGGGGAATTTTGGCAGGAGCATCATTTTAATTATAGCTATGTGTCCAATTATGTTATACTGTACTTTGTTCCATCCTATTAATTGCCTTTTAATTGTTCTTATTATTGGCTCATAATTAGGTTTATATAAAGATTGTTGGCTTCCATATAATTTTACTGCTAAGTAATGGATAACTGTGTATGCCCACGGAATATACACCTCCTCGCTTTTAATGGCATCTATCAGGCTTTTATTCCATCCGAAAGTCCATTAACTCTGACATCCCTACGTTAGCTTCAAAGTTAGAACAGTAAACAAAATCTTTCAGGGTTTTTAGGAGTTTTGCCAAAGAAAGCATTAGGTAGGCAATATGATGTATGTGACAGTGATGAGCATGGATTTTACATAACTGTAATTTCACATCGTAATTCGCAATTCAATGCAAAATCGTAATGCGCAAATTTTGGGGGAAAATCGTAATTCAGTTTGTTTTTTTAACCTAATCAGGAATCGTAATTTGCCGTTTCGTACCGACCTTAGTGTTGATTAGTCACCATAATTGCTATGCATGTTAAAGAGACTCTGTAACAAAAATTTCATCAGGTTTTCTACCATCCTACAAGTTCCTAAACCTATTCTAATGTGCTCTGGCTTACTGCAGCACTTTCTACTATCACCATCTCTGTAATAAATCAGCTTATCTTTCCCCTGTCGGACCTGTCGTCCTGTGTCTGGAAGGCTGCCAAGTTCTTCAGTGTTGTGTTTCTGTTATGCACGCCCCCCTCCGCAGGGCCGGATTTGTAATGTTCACCACCCAAGGCCTACTGTCACCTACCGCCCCTGAACAACCACGCTCCCTGTTGGGGAAGAGATTGAGTTGGGAGGGAAAGGGTGCTACTGGTTATTATATATGGCCAATGTGATGCAGATAATTGTGAGCTGATGCAAATATGCAGACTTTTGCATCTTAAAAAATGATCAAAGCAGCTGCAGGAGTTGAATGGTCCATTTCCAAGCAGCATCCATTTGCATCAGCTTGGAATTATAAGCATTCATTGGTCATTCCTACTGGTATTAAAAGGTAGGGTCACATATAAGGTGCTACTTAGAGAGGCAGGAATTATCACATGCTGAGTGCTGCTGGGTGGGGGAGAGTATAACATACTGGATGCTGGTGGGAGGCAGGGACAGACATACTGGATGCTGGTGGGAGGCAGGGACAGACATACTGGATGCTGGTGGGAGGCAGGGACAGACATACTGGATGCTGGTGGGAGGCAGGGACAGACATACTGGATGCTGGTGGGAGGCAGGGACAGACATACTGGATGTTGGTGGGAGGCAGGGACAGACATACTGGATGCCGGTGGGAGGCAGGGACAGACATACTGGATGCTGGCGGGATGTGTGTGTGTGTGTGTGTGTGTGTGTGTGTGTGTACATACTGAGTGCTGGTGGGAGGCAGGGACATACATACTGGGTGCTGGTGGGAGGCAGGGACATACATACTGGGTGCTGGTGGGAGGCAGGGACAGACATACTGGATGCTGGTGGGAGGCAGGGACAGACATACTGGATGCTGGTGGGAGGCAGGGACAGACATACTGGATGCTGGTGGGAGGCAGGGACAGACATACTGGATGCTGGTGGGAGGCAGGGACAGACATACTGGATGCTGGTGGGAGGCAGGGACAGACATACTGGATGCTGGTGGGAGGCAGGGACAGACATACTGGATGCTGGTGGGAGGCAGGGACAGACATACTGGATGCTGGTGGGAGGCAGGGACAGACATACTGGATGCTGGTGGGAGGCAGGGACAGACATACTGGATGCTGGTGGGAGGCAGGGACAGACATACTGGATGTTGGTGGGAGGCAGGGACAGACATACTGGATGCCGGTGGGAGGCAGGGACAGACATACTGGATGCTGGCGGGATGTGTGTGTGTGTGTGTGTGTGTGTGTGTGTGTGTACATACTGAGTGCTGGTGGGAGGCAGGGACATACATACTGGGTGCTGGTGGGAGGCAGGGACATACATACTGGGTGCTGGTGGGAGGCAGGGACAGACATACTGGATGCTGGTGGGAGGCAGGGACAGACATACTGGATGCTGGTGGGAGGCAGGGACAGACATACTGGATGCTGGTGGGAGGCAGGGACAGACATACTGGATGCTGGTGGGAGGCAGGGACAGACATACTGGATGCTGGTGGGAGGCAGGGACAGACATACTGGATGCTGGTGGGAGGCAGGGACAGACATACTGGATGCTGGTGGGAGGCAGGGACAGACATACTGGATGCTGGTGAGAGGCAGGGACAGACATACTGGATGCCGGTGGGAGGCAGGGACAGACATACTGGCGGGATGTGTGTGTGTGTGTGTGTGTGTGTGTGTGTACATACTGAGTGCTGGTGGGAGGCAGGGACATACATACTGGGTGCTGGTGGGAGGCAGGGACATACATACTGGGTGCTGGTGGGATGCAAGGATGGACGTGTGTGTGTGTGCGTGCGTGCGTGCGTACGTACGTGTGTATACGTGTGTGTGTACGTGTGTGTGTACATACATACTGGGTGCTGGTTGGAGGCATAATGGCAGCTGCTTTGTGGAGGGGAGAGAGACTGAGAGGAACATACTTGGAGCTACTGGGTGGTGTGAGAGAGAGATACTGGGTGCTGCTCTGTGGGGGGCACACAAACTGCATGCTGCTTTATGTGTGGGAGAGAGAGAGACATACTTAGTGCTAATGGGGGAAGGGAGAGGGGCATACTGGGTACAGGTGAAAGGCAAAATGGGGAGGGGCACAAACTGGGTGCTGCTTTGTGGGGGGTGAGGATGGAGGGACATACTTAGTGGGGGAGAAGGGACATACTGGATGCTGTTGGGTCGGTTGATCCCCTGGGATCACACTGGGAGGCTGCTGCGTGAGGAGGAGGGAAGTGTCACTTACACTGGGAAGGGGGAGAGGAATTTCACACAGGCGGCTGCTGCTGATCGGGGGACAGATTGCGTGATGCTGGTGGACTAGGGATTAGTAGATGCAGGGTGGTGCTGCTTACCAGACCTCGTGCATCTTTGTTTATAGTCCGGCCTCCTTCTCTCCTCCCGTAGTCCGGTTCTTCTGCAGGTGCAAGAGATCTCGCCATTGCCTGCACTCTGGGGTTTCTCACGTTCATTCATCCCCAGGAGCGGCGAGATCTCTCTACTGATGTGTGGCGCTGCATCAGCCACGTGTTTTCCTGGCTTCTCCACACCATTGACCGGAAGTCGGGTGGAGAAGGGCGCCGATCATCTGCAAGTGACAGCGGGCGGCTCATCCAGCAGCCCCAGCGGCAGCGGGAGACCTCCCATCCACTGCAGTGCACACTTCTGGCTGGGCTGAGTGGGCTCAGCCAGGCTGACGTCACTTAAATGACAAAGCGGCCAGCCGGGTGAGTGATGCGCCCGCTGCAAGCCGCTGGACTGTGTGTGGGACTCGGGATAGAGAGTCTGCTCTATGGCTGCTGCAGGCTCTCTCTCACTCTTTGCACCACAACATCGGTACTTGTAGTAGCCGCGGCCGCCCCTCGCTAGATGTTTGCACAGTAACAGAGCAAAGCGGGGCGGGCGGCCGCAGACTTGCACACTAAGTAGCTGACAGTTATGGCGACGGGTGACTGGTATAGCGTCACCCGCCCCATGCATTTTGGCTAAATCTGGCGCCCTAGTCCTGTGCCTTGGAGGCCTTTCCACAAATCCGGCCCTGCCCCTCCGGGCCCCTCTATTCACACTGCCTGTGTGTTATTTAGATTAGGGCAGCTTCTCTCTGCTCTCTTATCTTTTACAAGCTGGATAAATCGTCCTCTGAGCTGGCTGGGCTTTCACATACTGAGGAATTACAGACACCGGCAGAGCTGTGTGCAGAAAGAAACAATCAGCGTCACAGCTTGTCACTATTCAGTGGATGAGAGCTGCAGGGGGAAAGAAATACACAAATGATCTCTTGAGATTCAAAAGGGAAGCTGTATACAGCCTGCTTGTGTATGGATGTATTTTCTATGTGTGGACATACTGTACATCAACCTACTTCCTGTTTTGGTGGCCATTTTGCTTGTTTATAAACACACTTTTTAAAATTGTTTTTGACCACTTTTAATGCAGCGGGGAGCGCGAAATTGTGACAGAGGGGAATAGGAGATGTCCCCTAACGCACTGGTACTTTGTGCTACTTGTGTGCGATTTTAACAATACAGATTCTCTTTAAAGGACTTACGTGGCCAATCATTGAGAAAAAAAATAAAAAAAGTTAGCTACCTGCGTCAGCTTGTAAGGCACGGAGGACGCCGTCTGCGCCCTCCGTGCCGTTCCGCCGGGTCCCTGCCGCTCAGTAGCCCCCCGAAAGGTCCCCGACCTCGCGGCCCGGGTCGGGCTCTCCAGACTGTACAAAGATGGCGGCCGGAGCTGGCCACGGCTGCGCAGTCCGCATAGCCGCGAGTGCGGCTGCGCAGGTCTAAGGCCAACCCCCGATCCACGTAACAGGCTGTTTCCTGTAGCAGAAGGACGTTGATGGATGCTCTAGATCAGTGGTGCTCAACCTTTTTTGGCCCGAGGGCCGAACTTCAAATCAAGAAAAATCTCGAGGGCCGGAACACATGCATACAAAATTTCGATGTAAAACTTTTAACGTTTTTCTAGTAACAGTTAACATGGTGTTGGAAATGGAAAGAAAACGACAATATAAGAATTGTTGTACTCACCATTTGATGCACATTTTCTTAATGAGAAGTTTGCGGCTGTTTTTCAGAAACCAATTTCTGGATATTTGGCTCCAAATTGTGGGGCTGAGGAGGCTGTCGGCTCTGTGTGGGGCTGAGGGGGCTGTCGGCTCTGTGTGGGGCTGAGGGGGCTGTCGGCTCTGTGTGGGGCTGAGGGGGCTGTCGGTTCTGTGTGGGGCTGAGGGGGCTGCCGGCTCTGTGTGGTGCTGAGGGGGCTGTCGGCTCTGTGTGGGGCTGAGGGGGCTGTCGGCTCTGTGTGGGGCTGAGGGGGCTGTCGGCTCTGTGTGGGGCTGAGGGGGCTGCCGGCTCTGTGTGGTGCTGAGGGGGCTGCCGGCTCTGTGTGGTGCTGAGGGGGCTGCCGGCTCTGTGTGGGGCTGAGGGGGCTGTCGGATCTGTGTGGGGCTGAGGGGGCTGTCGGCTCTGTGTGGTGCTGAGGGGGCTGCCGGCTCTGTGTGGTGCTGAGGGGGCTGCCGGCTCTGTGTGGTGCTGAGGGGGCTGCCGGCTCTGTGTGGGGCTGAGGGGGCTGTCGGATCTGTGTGGGGCTGAGGGGGCTGTCGGCTCTGTGTGGTGCTGAGGGGGCTGCCGGCTCTGTGTGGGGCTGAGGGGGCTGCCGGCTCTGTGTGGGGCTGAGGAGGCTGCCCGCGGTGTCCTGCAGGGGGGAGAGGATAGGGTGGTATTGCGCAGCACTAACTTATCGACTGAGGCTGCCCGCGGTGTCCTGCGGAGGAGAGGAGAGGATCGGGTGGTATTGTAGTGTCGCACTCGGCAGGTATTGCGTAGTCCCGCGCATACACCAGCGTGAGCTCCGTATTCAGCCCCGGGTAGCGCTGGGATAGTTAGAAAGCCTCGCTCATTGGTTACTGCAGGAACCTTCCTCCAATAGGAATTAGGCTGATTCCTATTGGAGGAAGGTTCCTGCAGTAACCAATGAGCGAGGCTTTCTAACTATCCCAGCGCTACCCGGGGTTGAATACGAGCACACGCGGGTGTATGCGCGAGACTACGCAATACCTGCCGAGTGCCGATACTTATAACTGTAACAATACCACCCGATCCTCTCCTCTCCGCAGGACACCGCCGCGCGGGCCACAGAAACTGGCCTCGCGGGCCACAAATGGCCCGCGGGCCGTAGGTTGGGCACAGCTGCTCTAGATTGAGCGGTGGATATCGGCTCAATCAGGGCCAGTTCTAGACTTTTGCTGCCTGAGGCAAACTTGTAAGTCCCCCCCCCTCCGAATTGGAATGATTACACAGCACCCAATAATGTGCACCGCATGTTATAGCTGCTGTGAGCTCCCCCAAAACACCCTCAGTATAGGAAGTAGAAAACCGAGAGCCCAATATGTATGTATTATAATAGGGAAGATGAAATGAAACGTAAGTATATATACTTACAAACCAGGGTTACCGCACAGGCAACCACTGTAAATGCAGGTGGGGAGATTAGACCTGTCCCCACTCAGGATTAAGATGTCGCTCTCTGTGGATAGAGGAAAGGAGTGTGTATCACCCTTCCACCAAGGGTGGAGAACTTACTGAGGTAGAGATGTACAGAGGCGCCAACAGAGTAAAATAAGCTAAAATCGTCTAAAAATGTTCGGGAGGCGGTGGTGGACCTGCCACTCCAAACAGACACGATGCTGTCGATTTAGTTAATACAATTTATTTACATACTCCTAGTGACAACTGGCAACGCGTTTTACGGGCAGAGGTGCCTAGTATATACTGGACCCCTAGCTGTGTGTTACTCCTATTGTGTTATTGCCTGATGAAGCTGGATTTTGAAACGCGTTGCCAGTTGTCACTAGTGTTGGGCGAACAGTGTTCGCCACTGTTCGGGTTCTGCAGAACATCACCCTGTTCGGGTGATGTTCGAGTTCGGCCGAACACCTGACGGTGCTCGGCCAAACCGTTCGGCCACATGGCCGAACTAAGAGCGCATGGCCGAACGTTCCCCGAACGTTCGGCTAGCGCTGTGATTGGCCGAACGGGTCACGTGGTTCGGGCCCGAACGCGCTCTGATTGGCCGAACGGTCACGTGGTTCGGGTAAGTAAATACCCGAACCACGTCATATCTCCGCCATTTGTCTGTGGGTTTAGCTTTGGGTAGGCAGGCAGAGTAGTTCGCTCTCCAGCCACGCTAGCCAGGGTCCCCCCCAGTCATTGTGTGTCGCTGCTGGGAACAGTAGTACACCGCTCGCTCAGCCACACTATATATAGCATTGTTTACTGCCACTGTGTACCTCGCTCAGCCACGCTATATATATAGCATTGTGTTTTCTGACACTCTGTGTACACGGCTTAGCCTGACTAATATAGCATTGTGTGTACTGCCACTGTGCACCTCGCTCAGCCACGCTATATATAGCATTGTGTGTACTGCCACTGTGCACCTCGCTCAGCCACGCTATATATAGCATTGTGTGTACTGCCACTGTGCACCTCGCTCAGCCACGCTATATATAGCATTGTGTGTACTGCCACTGTGCACCTCGCTCAGCCACGCTATATATAGCATTGTGTGTACTGCCACTGTGCACCTCGCTCAGCCACGCTATATATATAGCATTGTGTTTTCTGACACTCTGTGTACACGGCTTAGCCTGACTAATATAGCATTGTGTGTACTGCCACTGTGCACCTCGCTCAGCCACGCTATATATAGCATTGTGTGTACTGCCACTGTGCACCTCGCTCAGCCACGCTATATATAGCATTGTGTGTACTGCCACTGTGCACCTCGCTCAGCCACGCTATATATATAGCATTGTGTTTTCTGACACTCTGTGTACACGGCTTAGCCTGACTAATATAGCATTGTGTGTACTGCCACTGTGCACCTCGCTCAGCCACGCTATATATAGCATTGTGTTTTCTGACACTCTGTGTACACGGCTTAGCCTGGCTCTATAGCATTGTGTGTACTGCCACTGTGCACCTCGCTCAGCCACGCTATATATAGCATTGTGTTTACTGCCACTCTGTGTACACCGCTCAGCCAGACTATATACCGTTGTTTACTGCCACTCTGTGTACACCGCTCAGCCAGACTATATACCATTGTTTACTGACACTCTGTGTACACGGCTCAGCCTGACTATAAAGCATTGTGTGTACTGCCACTGTGCACCTCGCTCAGCCACGCTATATATAGCATTGTGTTTTCTGACACTCTGTGTACACGGCTTAGCCTGACTATATAGCATTGTGTGTACTGCCACTGTGCACCTCGCTCAGCCACGCTATATATAGCATTGTGTTTACTGCCACTCTGTGTACATCGCTCAGCCAGACTATATACCGTTGTTTACTGACACTCTGTGTACACCGCTCAGCCAGACTATATACCATTGTTTACTGACACTCTGTGTACACGGCTTAGCCTGACTAATATAGCATTGTGTGTACTGCCACTGTGCACCTCGCTCAGCCACGCTATATATAGCATTGTGTGTACTGCCACTGTGCACCTCGCTCAGCCACGCTATATATAGCATTGTGTGTACTGCCACTGTGCACCTCGCTCAGCCACGCTATATATAGCATTGTGTGTACTGCCACTGTGCACCTCGCTCAGCCACGCTATATATATAGCATTGTGTTTTCTGACACTCTGTGTACACGGCTTAGCCTGACTAATATAGCATTGTGTGTACTGCCACTGTGCACCTCGCTCAGCCACGCTATATATAGCATTGTGTGTACTGCCACTGTGCACCTCGCTCAGCCACGCTATATATAGCATTGTGTGTACTGCCACTGTGCACCTCGCTCAGCCACGCTATATATATAGCATTGTGTTTTCTGACACTCTGTGTACACGGCTTAGCCTGACTAATATAGCATTGTGTGTACTGCCACTGTGCACCTCGCTCAGCCACGCTATATATAGCATTGTGTGTACTGCCACTGTGCACCTCGCTCAGCCACGCTATATATAGCATTGTGTGTACTGCCACTGTGCACCTCGCTCAGCCACGCTATATATAGCATTGTGTGTACTGCCACTGTGCACCTCGCTCAGCCACGCTATATATAGCATTGTGTGTACTGCCACTGTGCACCTCGCTCAGCCACGCTATATATATAGCATTGTGTTTTCTGACACTCTGTGTACACGGCTTAGCCTGACTAATATAGCATTGTGTGTACTGCCACTGTGCACCTCGCTCAGCCACGCTATATATAGCATTGTGTTTTCTGACACTCTGTGTACACGGCTTAGCCTGGCTCTATAGCATTGTGTGTACTGCCACTGTGCACCTCGCTCAGCCACGCTATATATAGCATTGTGTTTACTGCCACTCTGTGTACACCGCTCAGCCAGACTATATACCGTTGTTTACTGCCACTCTGTGTACACCGCTCAGCCAGACTATATACCATTGTTTACTGACACTCTGTGTACACGGCTCAGCCTGACTATAAAGCATTGTGTGTACTGCCACTGTGCACCTCGCTCAGCCACGCTATATATAGCATTGTGTTTTCTGACACTCTGTGTACACGGCTTAGCCTGACTATATAGCATTGTGTGTACTGCCACTGTGCACCTCGCTCAGCCACGCTATATATAGCATTGTGTTTACTGCCACTCTGTGTACATCGCTCAGCCAGACTATATACCGTTGTTTACTGACACTCTGTGTACACGGCTTAGCCTGACTAATATAGCATTGTGTGTACTGCCACTGTACACCTCGCTCAGCCACGCTATATATAGCATTGTGTGTACTGCCACTGTGCACCTCGCTCAGCCACGCTATATATAGCATTGTGTTTACTGCCACTCTGTGTACACCGCTCAGCCAGACTATATACCATTGTTTACTGACACTCTGTGTACACGGCTTAGCCTGACTAATATAGCATTGTGTGTACTGCCACTGTGCACCTCGCTCAGCCACGCTATATATAGCATTGTGTGTACTGCCACTGTGCACCTCGCTCAGCCACGCTATATATAGCATTGTGTGTACTGCCACTGTGCACCTCGCTCAGCCACGCTATATATATAGCATTGTGTTTTCTGACACTCTGTGTACACGGCTTAGCCTGACTAATATAGCATTGTGTGTACTGCCACTGTGCACCTCGCTCAGCCACGCTATATATAGCATTGTGTGTACTGCCACTGTGCACCTTGCTCAGCCACGCTATATATAGCATTGTGTGTACTGCCACTGTGCACCTCGCTCAGCCACGCTATATATAGCATTGTGTTTTCTGACACTCTGTGTACACGGCTTAGCCTGACTAATATAGCATTGTGTGTACTGCCACTGTGCACCTCGCTCAGCCACGCTATATATAGCATTGTGTTTTCTGACACTCTGTGTACACGGCATAGCCTGGCTATATAGCATTGTGTGTACTGCCACTGTGCACCTCGCTCAGCCACGCTATATATAGCATTGTGTTTACTGCCACTCTGTGTACACCGCTCAGCCAGACTATATACCGTTGTTTACTGACACTCTGTGTACACCGCTCAGCCAGACTATATACCATTGTTTACTGACACTCTGTGTACACGGCTCAGCCTGACTATAAAGCATTGTGTGTACTGCCACTGTGCACCTCGCTCAGCCACGCTATATATAGCATTGTGTTTTCTGACACTCTGTGTACACGGCTTAGCCTGACTATATAGCATTGTGTGTACTGCCACTGTGCACCTCGCTCAGCCACGCTATATATAGCATTGTGTTTACTGCCACTCTGTGTACACCGCTCAGCCAGACTATATACCGTTGTTTACTGACACTCTGTGTACACCGCTCAGCCAGACTATATACCATTGTTTACTGACACTCTGTGTACACGGCTTAGCCTGACTAATATAGCATTGTGTGTACTGCCACTGTGCACCTCGCTCAGCCACGATATATATATCATTGTGTTTTCTGACACTCTGTGTACACGGCTTAGCCAGACTATATAGCATTGTGTGTACTGCCACTCTGTGTACACCGCTCAGCCAGACTATATAGCATTGTGTTTACTTCCACTCTGTGTCTGCTGGGCCTGGGAACAGTAGTACACCGCTCACCCGCCACTGTATAGCATTGTGCTCTGTGTCGCTGCTGGGAATAGTGGTACTGTATAGCATTTCTGTACTGCCACTGTACTGCTGCCAGTCAGCGTGTACTGTAAGGATAAGTGAAATGAGGAAGAAATCCGGTGAAAGAGGAAGGGGCAAGGGAAGAGGTGTTTCCCCTGACGGTTCACGTACAGGCCACAGGGGAGCACCCAAGAAAACCCACTCAATACCGCCCATGTTGTCCAGGACAACAACCCTCACAAATCCAAAAGAACAGGACCAGATAATTACTTGGATGACCTCTCAAGCGTCCAGCAGTGGGTTAAGCAGCACCAGCACATCACGCACGAGGTCCGAGTCCTCAGCCAGTTACAAGGAGCCAGTGGGCACAAAGCTGACACAACCGGCAGCGACACCACGCACACAACTGCCAGATAACCAGTCCTATGAATTACCTCAGGACACAATGGGGTATTCGCAGGAGCTATTCCCAGCCCAACAAACTTCCACCTATGAAAGGTCAATGGAGGAACAGCCAGAAATGTTGTGCCCGGATTCACAACCATTAACTGTGGGAAATGCACCGCGCACTGAAATACAAGGCGAGTCCGAGGAGGACTCGGAAACCCAAATCCCAGAGCAAGTTGGGCAGGAGGGGTTGCAATTGCAGGAGGTCGGCCGACAAGATCTGGAAGACGACGTTGGAGTGAGCTGCGCAGAGGTTGTTCTGGGGAGCTCTACTCCACGGCGGCGGCCCCCCACAATGACATATGACGAGTTTGAGGAGATGGAAGAGGAGGGTATGGACAATGTGGACAGAGACCCAGATTTTATTTGTGAACGAGAACATCGCCGTCGTAGCAGCAGCACAGATGAGTCTGTTGAAGAACCCACTGCTGCACGAGTTCGCCTTGTGCCACAAGGTAGGCGGCGCGCAATTTCAGGCACCACAAGCGTGGAAGTTCAAGTGAGAGGCAAAAGAGGAGGAAACAGAAATCGCCAGCAAGGAGGCAGGTGCTCCAAAGTCTGGGCTTTCTTTGAAGACTGCACTGAGGATGTTACCATGGCGATTTGCAAGGTGTGCAAGACTCGCCTGAGCAGGGGGAAAAGTATTAACAACCTCTCCACCACCAGCATGAGCCGCCACATGCTATCCAAACATCCCACTCTGTGGGCAAACGCGGCAGGACAGGGTACCAGCAACACTGCCTCCCTTGGGTTCACCAGACTCACCACCAGACCCGCCTCAGCAGCAGCAGTAGCCCAGCCATTGCGTGGTTCACAACATTCACAAACATCAGACGACGCTGACACTGTCACTTTCCGGAGTAGTGCTCTTGAGGTCTCCCAGTGTTCATCAAACACAACAACCAACAGCCCTTCCGTGTGCAGCGCTACGGTTCAGTTGTCTGTGTCGGAGATGTTTGAGCGCAAGAGGAAATTGCCAGCAAATGACCCCCGGGCCGTGGCAGTAACAGCCAGCATAGCCAAGCTTCTGGCCTGCGAAATGCTGCCATATCGAGTGGTGGAGACAAACAGCTTCAAGGGCATGATGTCAGTGGCCATCCCACGTTACGTGGTTCCCAGCCGCTACCACTTTGCGCGCTCTGCATTGCCTGAGTTGCATGAGCACGTGGTCAGCAAAATAACCCGAAGCTTGAAGAATGCCGTTGCCTGCAAGGTTCACCTCACCACTGACACTTGGACGAGTGCGTTCGGCCAGGGTCGATACATCTCCCTTACCGCGCACTGGGTGAACCTTGTGGAGCCTGGCAGCGATTCCTCACCTGCTACGGCGCGGGTGTTGCCCACGCCGCAAACAGCTGCACCGCCGTCCCTCCCACTGGATAACAACAGCAGCACCTACCTCTCTGACTCCTTCTCCTCCAACGCATCTCAAAGCTGTACCTCATCCGGAAACGCTAACCCAGCAGCAGTAGGATCGTGGAAGCAGTGCAGCACAGCTGTTGGCATGCGTCAGCAAGCGTTGCTGAAGCTGATCTGCCTTGGGGATAAGCAGCACACAGGGGAGGAAATTTGGAAGGGAATAAAGGAACAGACGGATTTGTGGCTGGCACCGCTGGACTTGAAACCGGGCATGGTTGTGTGTGATAATGGGAGTAATCTCATTCGCGCTTTAAGGTTGGCTAAGCTGACACACATCCCTTGCCTGGCGCACGTGATGAACCTAGTAGTTCAGCGGTTCCTGAGGACATACCCAGGCGTGGCCGATCTTCTGTTGAAGGTGCGTCGAGTGGCCAAACATTGTAGAAATTCCAGTACTGCTTCGGGGGCACTCGCCAAGATGCAGGAGCGCTTCAATCTCCCCCACCATCGCTTGCTGTGTGATGTCCCTACGCGCTGGAATTCTACGCTGCACATGCTAGCACGCTTTTGTGAGCAGAAGAGTGCAGTGGTCCAGTACATGACGGCGCAGTACCGAGGCGCATCCGGACAGCTGCCAAGCTTCTGTGGATCCGATTGGGCCAACATGTTGGACCTCTGCCAAGTCCTCCAAAATTTTGAGCAATCCACGTTGCTTGTGAGCAGTGACAACTCTTCAGTCAGCATTACCATACCACTGCTGTGTTTACTGAAGAGGTCAATGTTGAAAATCAAGGAAACAGCTGTCATGATGCAACTGGGGGAATCTGAAGGAGAAAACGATCAGCGTGATGGTACCAACATCAGGCCATCCGCCTCAGGGAACGCTGGCCCCAGCAGCTATGACGAAGAAGAGGAGGAGGAACAGCTGGAGTTGGAGCAGGAATTTCATGCCACCACTGACGAGGGCCAGAGCGGTGCACGTTGGACTTCCACAATTCAACGCGAATGGTCAGCAGAAGCAGACCAGGAGGAAGGTGACGACTATGATGCATCACAACAACTATCACAACGCTCACAAGAGGATGATGAGGATTCTGGTAGGACTCTGGCACACATGGCTCAATTCATGCTAGACTGCATTGAACGTGACCCACGCATTGTGCGCATTCTGGACAACACCAATTACTGGGTTTATACCCTTCTGGATCCACGGTACAAACACAATGTTCCAAAACTGCTTGAAGAAAGAGTCAGACAGGTCAAAATGGAAGAATACCAGCAGGCCCTTGTGGAGACTTTAGAGAGGAGATTGACATCCTCCCCCTCCTCTAGCCAGTTGTACGCAGACAGACTGACTTCCGCAAACCCAGGACGACCAGGAGGGCAGCAAACAACGCAAGCCGCAGCTGGTGCCCAAAAGGGAACGGTATCGGCAGTGTCCTTGGAGTGGGAAAATTTTCTGACACCCATGCAGCAGCAGCCCACTGAACAGCAAGCGTGCAGATCCACCTCCAACACCGATCGCCTGGAGAAGATGGTCAAGGACTACATGTCAGATGACGTAGCTGTGTCGAACAATCCATCTGCACCCTTCAACTATTGGGTATCGAAGCTAGACACCTGGCACAAACTGGCAATGTACGCAATAGAGGTGCTGGCTTGCCCGGCAGCCAGCGTTATGTCGGAACGTTGTTTCAGTGCTGCCGGAGGCATCATCACAGATCGGCGTATCCGCCTCTCCACAGAAAATGCAGACCGTCTGACTCAAATTAAAATGAATCAATCCTGGATTGGAAATGACTACGCAACACTCCAGGACCCCAACCAAGTAACATGACCAATGAACATCTGGGATGGTGTAGCATTTCCGGTCCCTGTTTATTGAACCTCTCATCTGTATTACATTTATGACGGCATGGCGGCAAAAAGCATTGCTGCTATATCCGCACGCTTTTTGTCCTCATGCAAGGCCTAGGTTGTTGTGTCTCAAAAACCGTGGCCTTCTCCTCCTGCGCCTGCTCCTGTTCCATCACGTCTGCTGCTGCTGGGTTAGCGTTGCCGCGTGGTCCCTGTTTATTGAACCACTTATCTTTATTACATTTATGACTGCATGGCGGTACAAAGCATGCTATCCGCACGCTTCTTGCCCTCATGCAAGGCCTGGGTTGTTGTGTCTCACAAAGCGTGGCCTTCTCCTCCTGCGCCTGCTCCTGTTCCATCACGTCTGCTGCTGCTGGGTTAGCGTTGCCGCGTGGTCCCTGTTTATTGAACCACTTATCTTTATTACATTTATGACTGCATGGCGGTACAAAGCATGCTATCCGCACGCTTCTTGCCCTCATGCAAGGCCTGGGTTGTTGTGTCTCACAAAGCGTGGCCTTCTCCTCCTGCGCCTCCTCCTGTTCCATCACGTGTGCTGCTGCTGGGTTAGCGTTACCGGTCCCTTTTCCTGGAACCTCTTATATGTATTACATTTATGACTGCATGCCGACAAAAAACATGTTACCTGTGCAAAGAAAACAGACATTTCCCGCATTTAAAAGACAGTTTTCCCTTTGAAACTTTAAAATCGATTTTCTCAAAAACTATAAGCTCTTTTTGCTAATTTTTTTTTCCTCTTGTACCCACTCCCAAGGTGCACATACCCTGTAAATTTGGGGTATGTAGCATGTAAGGAGGCTTTACAAACCACAAAAGTTCGGGTCCCCATTGACTTCCATTATGTTCGGAGTTCGGGTCGAACACCCGAACATCGCGGCCATGTTCGGCCTGTTCGGCCCGAACCCGAACATCTAGATGTTCGCCCAACACTAGTTGTCACTAGGAGTATGTAAATAAATTGTATTAACTAAATTGACAGCATCGTGTCGGTTTGGAGTGGCAGGTTCACCACCGCCTCCTGAACATTTTTAGACGATTTTAGCTTATTTTACTCTGTTGGCGCCTCTGTACATCTCTACCTCAGTATAGGTAGGTAGTCAGGTATAGGTGCCCCCAGTATTGGTAGCTAGGTACCGTTGTCCCTAGTTTAGGTTAGCCAGGCACTCGGTTCACTTCCTGTTTCAGCCTTGTGCTGCCATATTCTGTATAGAGGGAATCGAAAAGAACAATATCCTCTGAGGTGTGCCACAACACCCATATAAACTTTATTCCAATACAAGGATATGTATATCAAGAGCATTGAAGAAACTTGAAAAATGTATATATAAAAATACAATGGGCTTGATTCACAAAACGGTGCTAACCTACTTAGCACGTCTAAAGTCTTTAGACGTGCTAACCAGGGTGCTAAGTAGGTTAGCACCGGATTTCTCAATCAGATCGCATGCAAAGTTTTGCGCGCGCAAAGTCCTATGCTGCGCTAAGTCCCATAGGCTTTAATGGGCACTTCATGCGGACCGCTCTGTGCAGTGCACGCGTAAAGTTTTACGCGCATAAAACTTTACGCACATAAAGTTTTGCGTGCGAAAAGCTGGTTGAGATGTGTTAAGGGGGTTTTCACAGGCGTGCAAACAGTTAGCACCGCTTTGTGAATCACGCCCAATAAGTCTTTATTGAAGACAACACTTGAGCAAAAATATATTTATAAAAAGTATCCTTCAGGGAACATTTTCCATAGGAAAGAATGGCAAACATACAGCAGTGATTAACATCAAGAATAGTGCAATTGTAAATATTGAGGCGACAACGTCGACTTGTTTCGGGATAGACCCTTCATCAGGCCTCCACATGTAAAGATAAATCTAGAAATAATAAATATAAAACCATTAGAACCATATAGTGATAAGATGCAACCAAAGAGTGAAGCAGTGAAGTATAATGTGAGCTGGTGCAAAGAAAATTAAAAGTGCAAAAATAGAGAGTAATAATATACAGTACCACTGGTGTGACAAGGTTGGTATATCAGCCTTGTGCTGTCCCCAGACTTCCTGCCGCAAGAGGAAGTTGCCTCACTTGGCATCATGGGCGGACCGGGCCTTGGCTTGATTTCTTGTACATTATTGACTGACAAGCGTATTCAACCATACAGGGAGCAGCTCGAACTTGGCAATGCCACTGGAAGGGATGTCACACCTATTGTTACTCGAGAGGTTGTCAGTCGACATTTAAAGAGACACTGAAGCGAAAAAAAAAATATGATAAAGTGAATTGGTTGTGTACTATGAATAATTACTAGAAGATTAGCAGCAAAGAAAATATTCTCATATTTTTATTTTCAGGTATAAAGTGTTTTTTCTAACATTGCATCATTCTATAATATGTGCAGATTACACAACACTCAGCATTCAAAATGAGTCTTTCAGAGCAGTCTGTGAAGTAATGACCTCTCCTCTGGCAGAGGAAAAGTAAATATTCCAGGAACAGTTGAGATAATAAAAGTCAGATAACAGCCCTCTCCACAACTAACTTAGTCGGAGAGCTTAATGGCTTGTTTGCATAGAGATAACAACTGGAGTTTCTCAACTCTTCCTGTACTGGAAACAATTACACTGATGTATCTGATCTTAATGTTTTATTTCTTAGCTGTGCTACACATACAAATCATAATATCATCATTTTTTTTCGCTTCAGTGTCTCTTTAACAAGCAGTAACGGATCTATAGCCACTCCACAGATATTTTTCCACACTGCCTCATCTACTAATTTAAGATTTCTTTGGGGCGATGGAGATGAGTTATCATCTACTGATCAGCTCACAATGATATTGATGATTCCACCAATTGTCCAGAGAAATCGAATGTGATGGTCCATTGAACAAAAAAAATAAAATAAAGATCAATACATGCATGGCTTTCTTTAGGTTCAGCCATACTTAACAGCCAACCAACAACATAACGTAAGAAAAAAGAAAAAAGGAGAGGGAGGAGCGCTCCTTATTGTATTACCCCTTAATAATAAATAAAAACAATGCGCATACAAATTTGCACTTACTAGATACAAACTGTGGCAGGCCCTCTCATCAGCAACCAACCCGGGGAACCTAAGGACAGCTGTGGCCAGTAACTGTCCTGGTCCAGATGGTGATGTAGACCTAAGGTGTCCGACGTGGTGCTCAACGTGTGCTGAATGGACGCGTTTCGGCATGTCCACGCCTTCGTCAGGTGAACATAACATAAGAAAAGGTTTTCAGTTCACCTCTGTTTGCATGTTTTTGCCTTACAGTAAAAAGCACTGTAATTATTTCCTATGAAACTGTCACTTACAGTAGGTATTAATCTAAGAGCTCTGAACCTCAAGCTGACAGGTTTTTAACTAGTTCATCTTCTTATAGGGGTTTCTTGGGGTTATCTTTATTTTTGAAAGTATTCCCTGGCAAGCACTGTAATAACAGCACAGGAGATTTGGGCGCAGTCGGGGCGCCAACATAGCCCGTAATGGGACTAGCTGGAAGCCGAATTACGTCTTTACCCCACTATCCATGGCGGCCTGGAGGGGGAATAGTAATTAACGCCACCGGGACTTGTGCAGGAGCAGGGTGAGCCGTTTATCGGCTTTCCCCTGCGCCGAAATCTCCCGGCAGCTGTGCTATAGTTACGCCTCCCTGGATAGTAGAGGTACAGTCCATCTGCAAGCATTGTGGCACAAGAGTAGGGGGGCTGGCAGCAGCTAGTGTTGGGCGAACAGTGTTCGCCACTGTTCGGGTTCTGCAGAACATCACCCTGTTCGGGTGATGTTCGAGTTCGGCCGAACACCTGACGGTGCTCGGCCAAACCGTTCGGCCACATGGCCGAACTAAGAGCGCATGGCCGAACGTTCCCCGAACGTTCGGCTAGCGCTGTGATTGGCCGAACGGGTCACGTGGTTCGGGCCCGAACGCGCTCTGATTGGCCGAACGGTCACGTGGTTCGGGTAAATAAATACCCGAACCACGTCATATCTCTGCCATTTGTCTGTGGGTTTAGCTTTGGGTAGGCAGGCAGGGTAGTTCGCTCTCCAGCCACGCTAGCCAGGGTCCCCCCCAGTCATTGTGTGTCGCTGCTGGGAACAGTAGTACACCGCTCACTCAGCCACACTATATATAGCATTGTTTACTGCCACTGTGTACCTCGCTCAGCCACGCTATATATATAGCATTGTGTTTTCTGACACTCTGTGTACACGGCTTAGCCTGACTAATATAGCATTGTGTGTACTGCCACTGTGCACCTCGCTCAGCCACGCTATATATAGCATTGTGTGTACTGCCACTGTGCACCTCGCTCAGCCACGCTATATATAGCATTGTGTGTACTGCCACTGTGCACCTCGCTCAGCCACGCTATATATATAGCATTGTGTTTTCTGACACTCTGTGTACACGGCTTAGCCTGACTAATATAGCATTGTGTGTACTGCCACTGTGCACCTCGCTCAGCCACGCTATATATAGCATTGTGTGTACTGCCACTGTGCACCTCGCTCAGCCACGCTATATATAGCATTGTGTGTACTGCCACTGTGCACCTCGCTCAGCCACGCTATATATATAGCATTGTGTTTTCTGACACTCTGTGTACACGGCTTAGCCTGACTAATATAGCATTGTGTGTACTGCCACTGTGCACCTCGCTCAGCCACGCTATATATAGCATTGTGTGTACTGCCACTGTGCACCTCGCTCAGCCACGCTATATATAGCATTGTGTGTACTGCCACTGTGCACCTCGCTCAGCCACGCTATATATAGCATTGTGTTTTCTGACACTCTGTGTACACGGCTTAGCCTGACTAATATAGCATTGTGTGTACTGCCACTGTGCACCTCGCTCAGCCACGCTATATATAGCATTGTGTTTTCTGACACTCTGTGTACACGGCTTAGCCTGGCTATATAGCATTGTGTGTACTGCCACTGTGCACCTCGCTCAGCCACGCTATATATAGCATTGTGTTTACTGCCACTCTGTGTACACCGCTCAGCCAGACTATATACCGTTGTTTACTGACACTCTGTGTACACCGCTCAGCCAGACTATATACCATTGTTTACTGACACTCTGTGTACACGGCTCAGCCTGACTATAAAGCATTGTGTGTACTGCCACTGTGCACCTCGCTCAGCCACTCTATATATAGCATTGTGTTTTCTGACACTCTGTGTACACGGCTTAGCCTGACTATATAGCATTGTGTGTACTGCCACTGTGCACCTCGCTCAGCCACGCTATATATAGCATTGTGTTTACTGCCACTCTGTGTACACCGCTCAGCCAGACTATATACCGTTGTTTACTGACACTCTGTGTACACCGCTCAGCCAGACTATATACCATTGTTTACTGACACTCTGTGTACACGGCTCAGCCTGACTATAAAGCATTGTGTGTACTGCCACTGTGCACCTCGCTCAGCCACGCTATATATAGCATTGTGTTTTCTGACACTCTGTGTACACGGCTTAGCCTGGCTATATAGCATTGTGTGTACTGCCACTGTGCACCTCGCTCAGCCACGCTATATATAGCATTGTGTTTTCTGACACTCTGTGTACACGGCTTAGCCTGACTATATAGCATTGTGTGTACTGCCACTGTGCACCTCGCTCAGCCACGCTATATATAGCATTGTGTTTTCTGACACTCTGTGTACACGGCTTAGCCAGACTATATAGCATTGTGTGTACTGCCACTCTGTGTACACCGCTCAGCCAGACTATATAGCATTGTGTTTACTTCCACTCTGTGTCTGCTGGGCCTGGGAACAGTAGTACACCGCTCACCCGCCACTGTATAGCATTGTGCTCTGTGTCGCTGCTGGGAATAGTGGTACACCGCTCACCCGCCACTGTATAGCATTGTGCTCTGTGTCGCTGCTGGGAATAGTGGTACTGTATAGCATTTCTGTACTGCCACTGTACTGCTGCCAGTCAGCGTGTACAGTAAGGATAAGTGAAATGAGGAAGAAATCCGGTGAAAGAGGAAGGGGCAAGGGAAGAGGTGTTTCCCCTGACGGTTCACGTACAGGCCACAGGGGAGCACCCAAGAAAACCCACTCAATACCGCCCATGTTGTCCAGGACAACAACCCTCACAAATCCAAAAGAACAGGACCAGATAATTACTTGGATGACCTCTCAAGCGTCCAGCAGTGGGTTAAGCAGCACCAGCACATCACGCACGAGGTCCGAGTCCTCAGCCAGTTACAAGGAGCCAGTGGGCACAAAGCTGACACAACCGGCAGCGACACCACGCACACAACTGCCAGATAACCAGTCCTATGAATTACCTCAGGACACAATGGGGTATTCGCAGGAGCTATTCCCAGCCCAACAAACTTCCACCTATGAAAGGTCAATGGAGGAACAGCCAGAAATGTTGTGCCCGGATTCACAACCATTAACTGTGGGAAATGCACCGCGCACTGAAATACAAGGCGAGTCCGAGGAGGACTCGGAAACCCAAATCCCAGAGCAAGTTGGGCAGGAGGGGTTGCAATTGCAGGAGGTCGGCCGACAAGATCTGGAAGACGACGTTGGAGTGAGCTGCGCAGAGGTTGTTCTGGGGAGCTCTACTCCACGGCGGCGGCCCCCCACAATGACATATGACGAGTTTGAGGAGATGGAAGAGGAGGGTATGGACAATGTGGACAGAGACCCAGATTTTATTTGTGAACGAGAACATCGCCGTCGTAGCAGCAGCACAGATGAGTCTGTTGAAGAACCCACTGCTGCACGAGTTCGCCTTGTGCCACAAGGTAGGCGGCGCGCAATTTCAGGCACCACAAGCGTGGAAGTTCAAGTGAGAGGCAAAAGAGGAGGAAACAGAAATCGCCAGCAAGGAGGCAGGTGCTCCAAAGTCTGGGCTTTCTTTGAAGACTGCACTGAGGATGTTACCATGGCGATTTGCAAGGTGTGCAAGACTCGCCTGAGCAGGGGGAAAAGTATTAACAACCTCTCCACCACCAGCATGAGCCGCCACATGCTATCCAAACATCCCACTCTGTGGGCAAACGCGGCAGGACAGGGTACCAGCAACACTGCCTCCCTTGGGTTCACCAGACTCACCACCAGATCCGCCTCAGCAGCAGCAGTAGCCCAGCCATTGCGTGGTTCACAACATTCACAAACATCAGACGACGCTGACACTGTCACTTTCCGGAGTAGTGCTCTTGAGGTCTCCCAGTGTTCATCAAACACAACAACCAACAGCCCTTCCGTGTGCAGCGCTACGGTTCAGTTGTCTGTGTCGGAGATGTTTGAGCGCAAGAGGAAATTGCCAGCAAATGACCCCCGGGCCGTGGCAGTAACAGCCAGCATAGCCAAGCTTCTGGCCTGCGAAATGCTGCCATATCGAGTGGTGGAGACAAACAGCTTCAAGGGCATGATGTCAGTGGCCATCCCACGTTACGTGGTTCCCAGCCGCTACCACTTTGCGCGCTCTGCAGTGCCTGAGTTGCATGAGCACGTGGTCAGCAAAATAACCCGAAGCTTGAAGAATGCCGTTGCCTGCAAGGTTCACCTCACCACTGACACTTGGACGAGTGCGTTCGGACAGGGTCGATACATCTCCCTTACCGCGCACTGGGTGAACCTTGTGGAGCCTGGCAGCGATTCCTCACCTGCTACGGCGCGGGTGTTGCCCACGCCGCAAACAGCTGCACCGCCGTCCCTCCCACTGGATAACAACAGCAGCACCTACCTCTCTGACTCCTTCTCCTCCGACGCATCTCAAAGCTGTACCTCATCCGGAAACGCTAACCCAGCAGCAGTAGGATCGTGGAAGCAGTGCAGCACAGCTGTTGGCATGCGTCAGCAAGCGTTGCTGAAGCTGATCTGCCTTGGGGATAAGCAGCACACAGGGGAGGAAATTTGGAAGGGAATAAAGGAACAGACGGATTTGTGGCTGGCACCGCTGGACTTGAAACCGGGCATGGTTGTGTGTGATAATGGGAGTAATCTCATTTGCGCGTTAAGGTTGGCTAAGCTGACACACATCCCTTGCCTGGCGCACGTGATGAACCTAGTAGTTCAGCGGTTCCTGAGGACATACCCAGGCGTGGCCGATCTTCTGTTGAAGGTGCGTCGAGTGGCCAAACATTGTAGAAATTCCAGTACTGCTTCGGGGGCACTCGCCAAGATGCAGGAGCGCTTCAATCTCCTCCACCATCGCTTGCTGTGTGATGTCCCTACGCGCTGGAATTCTACGCTGCACATGCTAGCACGCTTTTGTGAGCAGAAGAGTGCAGTGGTCCAGTACATGACGGCGCAGTACCGAGGCGCATCCGGACAGCTGCCAAGCTTCTGTGGATCCGATTGGGCCAACATGTTGGACCTCTGCCAAGTCCTCCAAAATTTTGAGCAATCCACGTTGCTTGTGAGCAGTGACAACTCTTCAGTCAGCATTACCATACCACTGCTGTGTTTACTGAAGAGGTCAATGTTGAAAATCAAGGAAACAGCTGTCATGATGCAACTGGGGGAATCTGAAGGAGAAAACGATCAGCGTGATGGTACCAACATCAGGCCATCCGCCTCAGGGAACGCTGGCCCCAGCAGCTATGACGAAGAAGAGGAGGAGGAACAGCTGGAGTTGGAGCAGGAATTTCATGCCACCACTGACGAGGGCCAGAGCGGTGCACGTTGGACTTCCACAATTCAACGCGAATGGTCAGCAGAAGCAGACCAGGAGGAAGGTGACGACTATGATGCATCACAACAACTATCACAACGCTCACAAGAGGATGATGAGGATTCTGGTAGGACTCTGGCACACATGGCTCAATTCATGCTAGACTGCATTGAACGTGACCCACGCATTGTGCGCATTCTGGACAACACCAATTACTGGGTTTATACCCTTCTGGATCCACGGTACAAACACAATGTTCCAAAACTGCTTGAAGAAAGAGTCAGACAGGTCAAAATGGAAGAATACCAGCAGGCCCTTGTGGAGACTTTAGAGAGGAGATTGACATCCTCCCCCTCCTCTAGCCAGTTGTACGCAGACAGACTGACTTCCGCAAACCCAGGACGACCAGGAGGGCAGCAAACAACGCAAGCCGCAGCTAGTGCCCAAAAGGGAATGGTATCGGCAGTGTCCTTGGAGTGGGAAAATTTTCTGACACCCATGCAGCAGCAGCCCACTGAACAGCAAGCGTGCAGATCCACCTCCAACACCGATCGCCTGGAGAAGATGGTCAAGGACTACATGTCAGATGACGTAGCTGTGTCGAACAATCCATCTGCACCCTTCAACTATTGGGTATCGAAGCTAGACACCTGGCACGAACTGGCAATGTACGCAATAGAGGTGCTGGCTTGCCCGGCAGCCAGCGTTATGTCGGAACGTTGTTTCAGTGCTGCCGGAGGCATCGTCACAGATCGGCGTATCCGCCTCTCCACAGAAAACGCAGACCGTCTGACTCAAATTAAAATGAATCAATCCTGGATTGGAAATGACTACGCAACACTCCAGGACCTCAACCAAGTAACATGACCAATGAACATCTGGGATGGTGTAGCATTTCCGGTCCCTGTTTATTGAACCTCTCATCTGTATTACATTTATGACTGCATGGCGGCAAAAAGCATTGCTGCTATATCCGCACGCTTTTTGTCCTCATGCAAGGCCTAGGTTGTTGTGTCTCAAAAACCGTGGCCTTCTCCTCCTGCGCCTGCTCCTGTTGCTTCACGTCTGCTGCTGCTGGGTTAGCGTTGCCGCGTGGTCCCTGTTTATTGAACTACTTATCTTTATTACATTTATGACTGCATGGCGGTACAAAGCATGCTATCCGCACGCTTCTTGCCCTCATGCAAGGCCTGGGTTGTTGTGTCTCACAAAGCGTGGCCTTCTCCTCCTGCGCCTGCTCCTGTTCCATCACGTCTGCTGCTGCTGGGTTAGCGTTGCCGCGTGGTCCCTGTTTATTGAACCACTTATCTTTATTACATTTATGACTGCATGGCGGTACAAAGCATGCTATCCGCACGCTTCTTGCCCTCATGCAAGGCCTGGGTTGTTGTGTCTCACAAAGCGTGGCCTTCTCCTCCTGCGCCTGCTCCTGTTCCATCACGTGTGCTGCTGCTGGGTTAGCGTTACCGGTCCCTTTTCCTGGAACCTCTTATATGTATTACATTTATGACTGCATGCCGACAAAAAACATGTTACCTGTGCAAAGAAAACAGACATTTCCCGCATTTAAAAGACAGTTTTCCCTTTGAAACTTTAAAATCGATTTTCTCAAAAACTATGAGCTCTTTTTGCTAATTTTTTTTTCCTCTTGTACCCACTCCCAAGGTGCACATACCCTGTAAATTTGGGGTATGTAGCATGTAAGGAGGCTTTACAAACCACAAAAGTTCGGGTCCCCATTGACTTCCATTATGTTCGGAGTTCGGGTCGAACACCCGAACATCGCGGCCATGTTCGGCCTGTTCGGCCCGAACCCGAACATCTAGATGTTCGCCCAACACTAGCAGCAGCCAGCTCAGGGGCCCCGGGAGGAAATTTGGCTGCAACAACGGGCCCCTCATGTCGCTTTCTGGTTGGGGGAGGTTTGTTTTGGGGGGCTCTAGGTTAATTTGGTCCCCCGTTGTTACTAGAACTGGCCCTGTTTAAAGAGGATCTGTAACCTCAAAAAATCCCCTGGGGGGTACTCACCTCGGGTGGGGGAAGCCTCCGGATCCTAATGAGGCTTCCCACACCGTCCTCTGTCCCACGGGGGTCTCGCTGCAGCCCTCTGTACAAGATGACGTCATTATTTACCTTCCCGGCTCCTGCGCAGGCGCTCTGACGGCTGTCGGCTCCGAACTACATGGAAATACCCGATCGCCGTCGGGTCTGCTCTACTGCACAGGCGCAAGTTTCCGGCTGAGATCGGGTATTTCCGTGTAGTTCGGAGAGGAAAGCAGCCACAGCGCCCCCGCTGGAGCCAGCAAAGGTAGATATTGAAGCTACAGTCGGCTCTGTCGCCGGCTGTTCGGAGGGCTGCAGCGAGACCCCCGTGGGACAGAGGATGGCGTGGGAAGCCTCATTAGGATCCGGAGGCTTCCCCCACCCGAGGTGAGTACCCCCCAGGGAATCTTTTTCATGTTACAGAGTCTCTTTAAATCTTACAACTTTTGTGATAGTGGCGCTTTAATTTTTTATCTACCAATTCATAGTTTTCCAGAGAAAGATAGGAGGAAAAAATTAATATTTTAGACAGCTAAGTAAAAGTTTCTTCGGCACTCAATACCATTAGAATGGCTTCCCCCCCAATGTAAATATAGCTTATCGCTGCAAAGATGTTGTCGTGAATATGTCCGCCTCTCCTAAATCCCCGCCTGTCGATTTCCGAGACAATTTTCCAGACAGACAGCCATCTAATCTTTACGCCAATACCTTAGAATAGATTTTAATATCTTGATTTATTTATGCAATAGATATGAAGTTTGAACATATCATTTTATCTTTACATTCTTTAGGAATAAGCGTAGATATAATGGAGATAAAACCGCCGGATATCTCGGCCTCCATTTAACGGGACCCAGAAGTGTGGCACCAAATCCTATGCAAACCATTGCTAATATTCCACAACAGTGTTCAATGACATTATTATAGCATGTACCCCATTCCCCTGTCTTCCTCTCTAGTCACCGCTTCTCACTCCCGCTTATAAGATTTCTTTCAGTCCTCTAGCTGGAATTCCCTCTTTCAACAAATCCCCATTCACCCACACTTCCACACTTACTGTCACAAACCTGGTAGCAGAGGAGACCGTTGTGCTGAGGGTAGCAACTCTTGCAGCTTGACACCCAGTACTCCTGGAATGGGAACAGGAGCACTAAGGTGTGCAGGAGGCAGGAGTGCTCGCAGGATCCGGTAGTGAGCTGAGCAGACTGGAACCGCGGCACTCCCCTGGCCTGAGTCGGGTAGTGCAAGGACTCAACGACCAGTGTGGATAGTAGCAAGGCAAATCCCAGGACAAGCAGGAGTCGGCAACGGAGCGGGTTCTCAGACGGGCAGGGTTCGGCAGCAGAGCGGGTAGTCAGAACAGGCAGAGGCCGGCAACGGAGCGGTTTCTCAGACGGACAGAGTTCGGCAACAGAGCGGGTGGTCAGGCAAGCAGAGGTCATCAACAGGCGGGCAGTCAGACAAGCCAAGGTCAGGTTTCTGGAACAAACAAGCAGGCAGACAACAAGTCACGGCACGGGAGTACACACTAGCTGCAATACTACAGCAAGGTGGCAATGCACTCTCCAGACTTAAATAGGCATCTTTGGCGCGCACGGCATAACGCGCTGCGCGCGCATGCGCACCGCACAACACGCCGCGCGCGCACGCGCAGATGCGGTCACGTACGCGCACGCACACATGCACGCCTAAACGCGCACGCGTGCGCCCGCGCAGTGCCCGCGCGCGCAAACGCCAGATCAGAGCATACACAGCAGCCATCCCTGTGCACGCAACGCCACACAATGCCTACGCCCAGGGCCGGGCCGAGGCATAGGCTGGAGAGGCTCCAGCCTCAGGGCGCAGTGTGGGAGGGGGCGCAGAATTCATTCAGCTGAAGCAGAGATAAATAAGAAAAAGGGATACATGGCAGTGACTGCAAGCCAGATAACTAGATATTAAGGTGTTGGGAAGGTTGTGGGCCCTGTGGCGCCTCTTAGTCTAATAGCAATCCGTGTGTGACGGCTGGGGTGGGGGGGATGGGGGGGCGCACTTTGGTGTCTCAGCCTTGGGTGCTGGAGGACCTTGTTCCGGCGCTGCCTACGCCAGCGCCTCCAGACGCCAACGCCTACGCCGTGCGATGCAGCGCACACTGGTGAGCATCGACAGGTCGCCCCGCCGAGACCCACCAGGACGACCGCCAGTATCCGTGCGTACTGGCCGCCTCCTCTGAACAGGTAACTGACTGTGACAATGCCCCCCCCCTAAGGGGCAGCTTCCGGATGCCCTCAGTAGCTGGCTTCTCCGGGAAATCCCTGTGGAACTGGTTGACCAGATGGGTGGCATGGACGTTTACTGCTGGTTTCCAAGAACTTTCCTCTATGCCATATCCCTTCCACTTGACAAGATACTGGATCTGATTGTACCTTCTTCTGGCATCCAAGATTGCCTCCACCTCATACTCCTCCTCTCCTTCAACCAAGATCGGTGGCGGTGGGTTTGTTCTTCTACCAGAAAAGGAATCCACAGTGGTAGGTTTCAATAATGCAGTATGGAATACAGGATGAATCTTTAGGTTATCAGGGAGATCCAATTCAAAAGCTACCGGTCCTATCCTCCTTTTGATGGGGAATGGTCCAATGAACTTAGGACTCAGCTTTTTGGACGGGCAGGCCAACTTGAGATTCACAGTAGATAACCAGACTGAATCCCCCACTTTGAAATCTGGATTGTCTCTTCTGTGAAGATCAGCCTTCCTCTTGTAATTCTTTTGAGCTTGGGACATGGTATGTTGCAGAATCAGGTTATTTTCTTGTAATGTTTTGATCAGGTTGTCAGAAGCAGGTACTGATGTCTCTGAAAGAATGTTTGGCAGAAATGACGGATGGAACCCATAATTTGCAAAGAACGGAGACTGTTGTGTGCTTGAATGAACGGAGTTGTTATAGGCGAATTCGGCCAATGGCAGGAGCTGGACCCAGTTGTCTTGTGCTGATGATAGGAAACATCTCAAATACTGTTCTAACGTTTAATTGGTGCGTTCTGTCTGGCCATTTGACTGTGGATGATAAGCAGATGAGAAATGTAGTTGAATGTTCAAGGATTTGCACATAGCTTTCCAAAATCGGGATGTGAACTGCGTCCCTCTGTCCGAGACGATGTCGGCTGGAACCCCATGAAGGCGCACAATCTCTTTAATAAAAGCTTTGGCCGTTGTTTGCGCTGAAGGAATACCTTCCATAGGTAGGAAGTGCGCCATCTTGGACAGACGGTCAACAACAACAAAGATGGTATTACACCCCTCTGATCTTGGCAATTCCACAATAAAATCCATAGGCCTGGGTGGTACTGGCAGCGGGTTAAGTAGACCCCATGGCTTGAACTTTGATCCTTTAAATCGACAGCATATGGGACAGGCAGTTACGTATAACTTGCAATCTCTTCTAAGCTTTGGCCACCAGAATGAGCGTTGCACCAGGTCCTGAGTCTTCGTAACACCAAAGTGACCTGCCAGTTTGTGGTCGTGACAGGATTCGAGAACTATGTGATGCAATTCTTCTGGCACAAACATCCTGTTACCGAACCACCACAGGCCCTCCCTCTCTTCCAGAGAGTCCTTGATGGCTTCCGGTGGGCCGGTTGATGCCTGACGGAGCTGGCTAATTAGTGCTGGCTGAATAATCAAAAAGTTCTGATCAGACAGAATTGTATCGGGTATGCTTGGATTCTCATCTTCTGGAAACATACGGGATAAGGCGTCTGGTTTTGTGTTTTTTGATCCTGGTCTGTAGGTGATGTGGAATATAAATCTTGAAAAGAACAGAGCCCACCTGGCCTGCCTTGGATTCAACCTTTTGGCGGTCTTCAGATATTCGAGGTTACGGTGATCCGTGAAGATAAGTATAGGCTGGGCTGCGCCTTCCAGAAGGTATCTCCATTCCTCTAATGCAACCTTGATAGCCAGCAATTCTCTGTCCCCCACATTGTAATTTCTCTCCGCCTCCGACAGCTTCCTCGAATAGAATGCCACTGGATGCAGCAAAGCCTTGATTCCCTGTCTTTGTGATAGCACTGCCCCTACCGCAGAATCAGATGCGTCCACTTCTAATACAAAGGCCAATGCCGGGTCCGGATGTCTGAGAATAGGAGCAGATGTGAAGTGTTGCTTCAGCTTATCAAATGCTGCCTGAGCCTCCTCATTCCATAGAAAGTGACTATTCTGACGTGTAAGTTGAGTGATGGGCAGAATGATTGCGGAAAAGTTTTTAATAAATCTGCGGTAGAAGTTGGCAAATCCCACAAACCTCTGAACTGCCTTCCGGTTGGTGGGGGATGGCCAATCCAGAATTGCCTGGATCTTCTGTGGATCCATTGTAAATCCTTCATTTGAAATGATAAGTCCCAAGAACTGTATGACCTTCTTCTCGAACTCACACTTCTCGGCCTTAACGAATAGATTGTGTTGTCTAAGGCGAGCCAGTACCTGACAGACCTGATGGCGATGATCCTCCAATGAAGCTGAAAATACTAGGATGTCATCTAAATAAACTATTATAAATTGATCGATAAAGTCTTTCAGGACGTCATTAATGAAATACTGGAATGTCGCCGGGGCATTGCAGAGCCCGAACGGCATTACCAAGTATTCGAAATGTCCGTAACGTGATCTGAAGGCAGTTTTCCACTCGTCTCCAGCTCTTATTCTGACCAGATTATAGGCTCCTCTTAAATCCAGTTTAGAAAAAATTCTGGCTTCACGGAGCTTCTGGAAAAGTTCTGGGACCAGAGGTAGTGGGTAGCGGTTCTTGATAGTCACTTTATTAAGCTCCCGGTAGTCTATGCAGGGTCTTAGTGTTTTGTCTTTTTTTTGCACAAAAAAGATTCCTGCTCCCGCTGGAGAGATGGATGGCCTGATAAATCCTTTCTTGAGATTCTCTTCAATATAAAGTCTGAGCGTTTCTTGTTCCGGGTCGGAGAGGGGAAACATACGCCCAAACGGAATCCTGGATCCTGGAACTAGGTCAATCGGGCAATCGTACGGTCGGTGAGGTGGTAAACAATCTGCCCCTTTCTTATCAAAAACATCAAGGTATTCATGGTACTGGGAGTCTGGGACGGAACAATTTCTTGAAGTGCTTTTGATGTGCATAGCAATGGGCCAGAAGTGATTGGATTAACGGATAAACAGCAACTCCCACAGTAGACTGAATTGAAAGAGACGACTCCTGAAGACCAATTGATGAGTGGGTTGTGTGCTTGAAGCCAGGGTAGTCCTAGAATTACAGGAAACATTGGAGAAGCTAGAAGGTCGAATTTGAGTAGTTCTTGGTGAGTATCGAGGATAAGAGCACTGGTGGGAACGGTTTCCATAGTAACCGGATCTGAACAGACAGTTGATCCATCGGCTAAATGGATGTGGAGTGGTTCTTTGCAGGGCTGCATTGGAAACTGATGGTGAGTGGCGAATGAAATGTCCATGAAACAACTACAGGCTCCGGAGTCGATGATGGCGGTGGTCCTAATGGTTCTTCCTGGGAACTAAAATGAGATAGGAATGGTCAGGTGATTAGTTAATTTGGGAGGGTAGCTAGAGGGTGAATTTCTAGATGAAAAATCCTTACCCATGGGTCGGACCGGGCAAGTCCTGATCATGTGGCCAGCAGCTCCACAGTAGAAGCATAAGTTCCCTTGTCTTCTTCTGTTCTTTTCCTCTGCTGATACGGGAGAACGCATAACCCCTAACTGCATTGGTTCCTCCTGATCCATCGTTGCAGTAGAAGCTGTGCCTGAGGCAGAGGGGAGAGTAGGGACCCAGAGTGCACGGGAGACGGTGCCTGCTGATTTCTCCATCTGTCGTTCCCGTAACCGCCGGTCAATCTGGATTGCCAAATCAATCAGGGCATCGAGGGTAGCTGGTATTCCCACCCTAGCCAGTTCATCTTTCAGGGTTTCGGATAGCCCGAGGCGGTACTGGTGTTTCAATGCGCCCTCGTTCCAGTCCGTGTCTGCTGACCACCTGCGGAATTCGGAAGTATATTCTTCTACTGGTCTTCGACCCTGGCGTAGCTTGCTTAGTCCTATTTCGGCTGTGGCCTGTCGCTGTGGGTCATCATATAAGACTGCCATGTGGGTGAAAAAGGTTTCTGTTGATGCTAAAGCAGGGTGCTTTTGATCCATCAGCCGGTGAGCCCAGGTCTGAGGATCTCCTTGGAGTAATGAAATGACATAACCCACCTTTACCTCTTCATGAGGGAAGGTACGTGGCTGAAGAGAAAAATAAAGCTGGCAGGCGTGTTTAAAGGCTTGGAATTTTGATCTATCTCCAGAAAACCGTTCCGGCGTGGGGACTCGTGGTTCAGGGGCTAGCAGAGCAGGTGCAGGGGCAAGGTTGCTTGCTGCTGGTAATTGTGCTTGCGGTGCTACGGCAGGGGCAGGCGGCTGACTGGGTGCAGCTGCTGAGAGAGTGTCCATGCGGCCTTCCAGCCGTTGGTGACCCGCTTGGAGCTCCTTCAGGGCGTCTGTCAATGCGGCCATCTGATTGCAGAGGGTGGTTAGTACCGTTGCTACCTCAGCGGTCTCCATTAATGGCTGTAGTATTATGTCACAAACCTGGTAGCAGAGGAGACCATTGTGCTGAGGGTAGCAACTCTTGCAGCTTGACACCCAGTACTCCTGGAATGGGAACAGGAGCACTAAGGTGTGCAGGAGGCAGGAGTGCTCGCAGGATCCGGTAGTGAGCTGAGCAGACTGGAACCGCGGCACTCCCCTGGCCTGAGTCGGGTAGTGCAAGGACTCAATGACCAGTGTGGATAGTAGCAAGGCAAATCCCAGGACAAGCAGGAGTCGGCAACGGAGCGGGTTCTCAGACGGGCAGGGTTCGGCAGCAGAGCGGGTAGTCAGAACAGGCAGAGGTCGGCAACGGAGCGGTTTCTCAGACGGACAGAGTTCGGCAACAGAGCGGGTGGTCAGGCAAGCAGAGGTCATCAACAGGCGGGCAGTCAGACAAGCCGAGGTCAGGTTTCCAGAACAAACAAGCAGGCAGACAACAAGTCACGGCACGGGAGTACACACTAGCTGCAATACTACAGCAAGGTGGCAATGCACTCTCCAGACTTAAATAGGCATCTTTGGCGCGCACGGCATGACGCGCCGCGCGCGCATGCGCACCGCACATCACGCCGCGCGCGCATGCACAGATGCGGTCCCGTACGCGCACGCACACGCGCACGCCTAAGCGCGCACGCGCGCGCCCACGCAGCGCCCGCGCGCGCAAACGCCAGATCAGAGCATACACAGCAGCCATCCCTGTGCACGCAACGCCACACAACGCCTACGCCAGCGCCTCCAGACGCCAACACCTACGCCGTGCGATGCAGCGCACACTGGTGAGCATCGACAGGTCACCCCGCCGAGACCCACCAGGACGACCGCCAGTATCCATGCGTACTGGCCGCCTCCTCTGAACAGGTAACTGACCGTGACACTTACCCTTTTTAAGTGCCATCTAAAGGCCCATGGTGGGACATTAGACTAGGGATATGGTAGGGATTAGATTGTAAGTGCCTCCCACACAGGTGCCCCCTGTTTAGGTAGTGACAGGGAAACTTAAGCCATGTCCCCTGTGTGGCATTAAGCCACACCCCAGATTTTGCAGGAGGGTGCCAGTGGGTGGGAGAGGGGGACAATGAACGGGAGGGGGTGCCAGTGGATAGGAGGAGGGTGCCAGTGGGTGGGAGAGGGGGACAATGGGCGGGAGGGGGTGCCAGTGGGTAGGAGGAAGGTGCCAGTGGGTGGGGAGGACAGCAGAAAGGCAGAGAGAGAGAGAGACTGCAGAGAGACACATCTGAGAGGGAGAGTGACAGCTGAGAAGCAGCAAAGAGAGAGAGAGAGAGAGAGAGAGAGAGCAGAAAGACAGAGAGGGACAGCAGGAAGGCAGAGAGAGAGGGAGCAAAAGAGAGAAAGAGACAGCAAAAAGGCAGAGAGAGTATAGTCGCCCCCAGTATAGCTAGTATAGTTGCCCCAGTATAGTTAGTATAGTTGCCCCCCGTGTAGGTAGTGTAGTCACGTCCAGTATAGCTAGTATAGTTGCCCCCATATTAGCCAGCCTTAGGTTTCACAGCACCCTGAGCGAAACCTGATTTTTGTGCCCGCCCCCCTTCATCCTCTTTGCATATGCGCGCACACACACACACAGGCCCATATGCAATTCGCCTTTTCTCCTGAAATATCTCCTAGGACAGTGGTTCCCAACCTTTTTGATGTTGTGACACATCACGTCAAATGCTCAGATCTCTGTGATACATCACATACTGTGAATGGATGGGAAGAGCGCATTATCCTGAATGCACTTAAAAATGAAGGCTAGAACCTTTCAGGAATAGGAATAAAAACATTCAGTGGGACAGTTAGGCCAGCCCCCCCCCCCCCCCCATTTACAATGGTAGCACAGCACTGACAATTTGCACCACGCATTATAGCCGCAGTGCGCCCCCCCCCAACAAAAACACCCTCAGACTCACTTGCCCCATTTTACCCAGCGTACGGACTGTCATTTATGCAATCAACTTTTTCACCTGAGTAATCTCCTACGAGATAATTTTCATCTTCTATTTAAACTAACTTTTCAGCATTTTACAATTGAAAAAGTACCCCAAATGTGTTGAAAATATACCATCAAATTTATTTTTGGTATTGTCTTGCTAGTGGGTGGCTTTAAGAGCATTTTATGACAAGTTGAGAAAATATAATCGAGGAGAAAACTCAGGAGAAAAAGTGAATTGCATATGGGCTATTATCTTCTCATTTTGATAGTACCTTTTCACCTACATTTTGGCACTTTTTCAATTGTTAAAGGAAACAAGAAATGAACGCTTTGGCACAAAATAAACATATCCCCATTAGTGTTGTCCGGATCATGAACGATTCGGATCTTTGATCCGAATCTATTTTGTGAGTCGAATCATCCGAATCATCAAAATGAGTGATTCGGATCGCAAAATGGGCGGGGCCAGGAGCGACACGCCCCCTCTCAGCTGGCAGCGGGGTCCTGGAAGCAGAGCTTAGATGGATCGCTCTGTTGGAGGGGATCCAGCCTTGCAGCCACAGGTAGATGGGAGAGAGGGGACATGGGTGCCACTGCCAGATATGTGTAGAGCACACATACTGGCTATAACGTGCTGCTGATTACAGGCTGTCTGTTCTGTAGTTGTGCAGTGAACACATTGGAAGCTTTTGGCTCAGCTCACAATAGCTCAGTAACTTTGCAGGCACTGTGATTGCAGCGCAATATGATCCTCCTGCACTCGCTCTAGTCTACACAGCTGCACTTTACTTCTGGGAATGCTTTAGGGAATGCTTTCTATCACTGTGCAACGTTTGCATTCAAATATACAGATGAACATGTAGGTGAAATATATGTAAAGAATATGATTGCAGCATGTGGGTATTGTGTGCAAGCAAACATTTCTGCTTTCTGCTCGTCCCTCCTCCCTTCTCTGTCTATTCCCTGCCCTCTGTCCATCTTCTCCCCTTCTCTGTGTGTCCACCCCCCTCCCCTTCTCCTGTCCTGCTAGTCATTTCACCCCTGAAATGCTTTGGTAGTAAAATGATCCGAGATTCGGATCAAAGATCCGGATCTTTTCAATGATCCGATTCGAATCATCCGGATCATTGTAAAGATCCGAACTTCCCATCTCTAATCCCCATTCCCCAGATAGATTTTACAAAATAAATACTATACCTGGTATTTTCGCTGCTCTGGAGACAGTGCAGTTTTTTGTGATTTTTTTGTTTTTGTTTTTTTTGTTTTGTGTTTTTTTTTACTAAACCTCCATGCAAAACACAGTTCATCAGAAAAGCATATTATTTAGTGGGCTGTGTTGCAAAATGAAATCACCATTTCTTAAATCCTCTTATGACTAACAAATATAGATTAAAAAAAATGTTTTTCCAATATACCCTTACATTAGCAGCTCCTCCCATCTCATCACAACTCTCTGTGATGCTGCAAGTATACAGAAAGGGGAAAGCAGAGCCAGAAGGGGGCAGGCTTGGGCTTGAAAAGACATCAGAGAAGGCTGATTCCTGAGCAAAGCCAGATTGAATACTCAGTCAGGGATTTTATCAGGGCTGTTAACAAGCAGGCTGAGCAGGGAAGGATGAAACATAGCAGGGTAGGTGTTTTCTCTAATGACCCCATTGACATATATGGCAAAATAGATGAGGGTGCTTCGTCTCTGGTTTACTTTAAAGGGACTCCGAGCAGTGCAGAAACTATGGAAAGATGCATATCATTTTAAAGCTCTCTTTCTCCTCTTTCCAATGATATATAAACCACCACCCTACGTCTTTTAGTTTTCGCTATTTTCGCGATTGAAATTGCCGCGGCCGCGATTTCGATCGCGAAAATAGAGAAAACTAAAAGGTGTAGGGCAACGATTTAGGTGTCGTCAAAAAGAGGAGAAAGAGAGCTTTAAAATGATATCCATCAAGCCATAGTTATATTGTATTACACAGGACGACACTTTCCCCAGTGTCAGCAGCTCCATTCTGCTGAATGCAGCTGCTGACTTTGACAAAAAGTCGCCCTGTGTAATACAATATAACTATGGAAAGATGGATATCATTTTAAAGCTCTCTTTCTCCTCTTTCTGACGACACCTAAATCGTTGCCCTACGCCTTTTAGTTTTCTCTATTTTCGCTATCTAAATCGCGGCCGCGACAATTTCAATTGCGACAATAGCGAAAACTAAAAGGCGTAGGGCGGTGGTTTATATATCATTGGAAAGAGGAGAAAGAGAGCTTTAAAATGATATGCATCTTTCCATAGTTTCTGCACTGCTCGGAGTCCCTTTAAGTACTGAAAAGTCATTTTAAAAATTATCTCGTATGAAAAAGTCCTGTAATTGGGCTAAAATTTCTGTTTTTGGGCCAATCACAGGACTTGAAATTTGGAAATGATCGGTAGTATTGGACCAATCAGAGAACGCAGTAATGTACTGCAGAATTCGGAAAACTGAGGTAATTTTAAGCCAATCTCAAGACTCAAAAAAAACGTAATAGTATCTGAAAAATTCTGCATTCTTTGATTGGTCCAATGCTTCAGACTCGCAAGTATGTAGCCAATTAGGGTATGCGGAAGTATGCTGTACTGTAAAGTGTTTTTTTTTTTTTTACGGAATCCATAATAATTTCCGGATGTCCACAGTAATTACGGACATGTGTAAAATATTGCGGATTCTGTAAAAAAAAAAAAAACACTTTCTGCAGAAAATCGGAACTCGGATTACCATCCCTATTATTGGTAATTAGCATTGGCGGAAATCAGAATTTCTGACCATCCCTAAACACAAGTACTCATCATTTAGTGACTGGTCTGTAGCACAAATAGGCCTTACATAAGTAGCCCGATCTGTCATGTGACTTGATCGGCAAATTCTTTGGGATTCCTGGTATCACTCACAGGCGGCTGGAGGAACTGCAGCAACAATTTACACATACACACAACTCAAGATACCACCTGCAGCTGGGCCATATAACTGCCCATAGACTGGAGGGAGCCATGTCCTGATGGGCAGCAGAAGTCCACAATTCTACTATCAGTGGCAGGAGTGAAAAAGTTTTCATGGGAAAAGCTGTCTGTACTTTCACAAAGCCACTTTTCCCACTTCTGCTAAAAATTATTTCTTTAACTCTTTATATCTTTTCAAATTGGCAAACACAAATAATTATTTGGATGTCTTGGATTATTTTTCTTCTTCTAGCTGATACAGTTCCCCATAGTAAACAATCAGCAAAGGCTTCTCTTATCACCTCTTTGTAACCTTACATCCTTCATCGGAAGCCCTTACCAAATGCATCACCCTTTGTCAGGATCTTTACAGACTTATTGAGCCTCCGATAACCGCCGCCGCCGTTTTTGCTTCCTTAAGATGTTGCCTATGTGTATTTTTTGTTTGCTAAACTCTGTCCTTACTCAATTCAGGTCACAGAGGGCCTTCCAATAATGATTTTGCTTATGCATTTGTTCTAGTTTCTGCAATCCATTAACACATTTTGTCCACAGTAATCTCTTTTTTGCCACATCTTAGGCTTCGTTCACATCATACGCGCTTCTGTACGGCTATGGAAGCGCGTATGATGTGCTGAAACACAGGAAACACAATAGACTGCCCTTCTGCCGTTCACATCTACTGTGCTGCGCAGCAGTACGATGCGCTGGGAAGCGCTTGCGTACTGCTACCTGCATTTTGCCCGAACCGCAGAGCTGATCCCATCACTGTCAATGGATGGGATCAGCAGCGCAGTGGCACAGATGGCGTGCGATCGGATGCGCTGCGTTCCGATCGCACAGCCATCTGCGTTGGCTAGATGTGAACGAGGCCTTATACTGAATTAGGCCTCATTCACACCAGTGCGCTTCTGTCCGCTTTTTTTCAGCAACATGTATCTGTTACATTGATGTGCTGAAAAAAGCGCACAGAAGCGCACGAAGTGTGAATGTGGCCTAAGTGTATTTGTAAGGAAAAAAAAGTACTGTTATTGTAGGTAGAGTGGGGCTGTGGCCTGTGCAGCAGAGGCCCTCCTCCATCCATTGTAAGTTCTCCTCATTGGTATGCTGGTATTGATCACCTCTGTATGCTTTCAATAATGGTAATTTTTAAACTGCTCCCTGATCCCGGCTACACCTCTTTGACACAGGGCCATTCTAGCTACAATGGCGCCCAAGTGCAAAATAAACCTGCGGGGACCACATGGCACTATCACCCCCCCCCCCCCCCCCCGTGTCATTCGCGTTCCCTTACTGTATAGCAGGTGGCATTGTGGTCCCCCTTCATCCCCGCCCATTCCCCATCAGCCTAGTGGACCCCACACATTAACTGCAGGTGTTGTTTGGCAGCAGTTCTGCCCCCAACACCTCCCCTTTGATCCAGGCAGCGACTGTAGTGTTGGGCGAACAGTGTTCGCCACTGTTCGGGTTCTGCAGAACATCACCCTGTTCGGGTGATGTTCGAGTTCGGCCGAACACCTGACGTTGCTCGGCCAAACCGTTCGGCCATATGGCCGAACTAAGAGCGCATGGCCGAACGTTCCCCGAACGTTCGGCTAGCGCTGTGATTGGCCGAACGGGTCACGTGGTTCGGACCCGAACGCGCTCTGATTGGCCGAACGGTCACGTGGTTCGGGTAAATAAATACCCGAACCACGTCATATCTCCGCCATTTGTCTGTGGGTTTAGCTTTGGGTAGGCAGGCAGGGTAGTTCGCGCTCCAGCCACGCTAGCCAGGGTCCCCCCTGTCATTGTGTCACTGCTGGGAACAGTAGTACACCGCTTGCTCAGCCACACTATATAGCATTCTGTTTACTGCCACTCTGTGTACCTCGCTCAGCCACACTATATAGCATTCTGTTTACTGCCACTCTGTGTCTGCTGGGAATAGTAGTACACCGCTTGCTCAGCCACACTATATAGCATTCTGTTTACTGCCACTCTGTGTACCTCGCTCAGCCACACTATATAGCATTCTGTTTACTGCCACTCTGTGTCTGCTGGGAATAGTGGTACACCGCTCGCTCAGCCACACTATATAGCATTCTGTTCACTGTTCTGTGTCTGCTTGGAATAGTGGTACACCGCTCGCTCAGCCACACTATATAGCATTCTGTTTACTGTTCTGTGTCTGCTGGGAATAGTGGTACACCGCTCGCTCAGCCACACTATATAGCATTCTGTTTACTGTTCTGTGTCTGCTGGGAATAGTGGTACACCGCTCGCTCAGCCACACTATATAGCATTCTGTGCACTGTTCTGTGTCTGCTGGGAATAGTGGTACACCGCTCGCTCAGCCACACTATATAGCATTCTGTTCACTGTTCTGTGTCTGCTGGGAATAGTGGTACACCGCTCGCTCAGCCACACTATATAGCATTCTGTTTACTGTTCTGTGTCTGCTGGGAATAGTGGTACACCGCTCGCTCATCCACACTATATAGCATTCTGTTCACTGTTCTGTGTCTGCTGGGAATAGTGGTACACCGCCCGCTCAGCCACACTATATAGCATTCTGTTCACTGTTCTGTGTCTGCTGGGAATAGTGGTACACCGCTCGCTCAGCCACACTATATAGCATTCTGTTCACTGTTCTGTGTCTGCTGGGAACAGTAGTACACCGCTCGCTCAGCCAGAGTATATAGCATTGTGTTTACTGCCACTCTGTGTACACCGCTCAGCCAGACTATATACCATTGTTTACTGACACTCTGTGTACACCGCTCAGCCAGACTATATACCATTGTTTACTGACACTCTGTGTACACCGCTCAGCCAGACTATATACCATTGTTTACTGCCACTCTGATTCTGCTGGGAACAGTAGTACACCGCTCGCTCAGCCAGACTATATAGCATTGTGTTTACTGCCACTCTGTGTACACCGCTCAGCCAGACTATATACCATTGTTTACTGACACTCTGTGTACACCGCTCAGCCAGACTATATACCATTGTTTACTGAAACTCTGTGTACACCGCTCAGCCAGACTATATACCATTGTTTACTGCCACTCTGATTCTGCTGGGAACAGTAGTACACCGCTCGCTCAGCCAGACTATATACCATTGTTTACTGACACTATATAGCAGACTATATAGCATTGTGTGTACACCGCTCAGCCAGACTATATACCATTGTTTACTGACACTCTGTGTACACCGCTCAGCCAGACTATATACCATTGTTTACTGCCACTCTGATTCTGCTGGGAACAGTAGTACACCGCTCGCTCAGCCAGACTATATACCATTGTTTACTGACACTCTGTGTACACCGCTCAGCCAGACTATATACCATTGTTTACTGCCACTCTGATTCTGCTGGGAACAGTAGTACACCGCTCGCTCAGCCAGACTATATACCATTGTTTACTGACACTCTGTGTACACCGCTCAGCCAGACTATATACCATTGTTTACTGCCACTCTGATTCTGCTGGGAACAGTAGTACACCGCTCGCTCAGCCAGACTATATACCATTGTTTACTGACACTATATAGCAGACTATATAGCATTGTGTGTACACCGCTCAGCCAGACTATATACCATTGTTTACTGACACTCTGTGTACACCGCTCAGCCAGACTATATACCATTGTTTACTGCCACTCTGATTCTGCTGGGAACAGTAGTACACCGCTCGCTCAGCCAGACTATATACCATTGTTTACTGACACTCTGTGTACACCGCTCAGCCAGACTATATACCATTGTTTACTGCCACTCTGATTCTGCTGGGAACAGTAGTACACCGCTCGCTCAGCCAGACTATATAGCATTGTGTTTACTGCCACTCTGTGTACACCGCTCAGCCACACTATATAGCATTGCGTACTCTGCCAGTCAGTGTGTATATTGCTGGGATCAGTAATACTCCACTCACCGTCAACCACTATATGAGCTCAACATGAGTTCCCCAGAGACCTCCGCTGTGAGCAGCACTCCCAACAACAGCAACAGCCAACGCCCCACGCAAGCTATAACATCCACCCCAGCAGCCAGTGGTCAGCAGCAGCCCTCCCCGGAGGAGAACGTTGTGTCCATCAGTCCGTCGCCAGAGCGATTAATGAGGGCTGCCATTGAGGAGATGATGGGGCCTGATGTGGAGGAGGAGGTCTGGCTCAGGCCAGCATCCCAAGTTAATGTTGAGGACGATGAGGGGTCTGTGTCTGGGGATGTTGGGGTGGCAGAGGTGGTGGGTGGGTCAGACTCAGGAGAAGAGTTGTATGATGAGGATGATGATCGGGACCATCTGTATGTGCCTCAGAGTCCGACCCCGGAAAACATGTTGTATCGTGTGTTTAGGTACTAAAATCTGCGTTCCCTCCCAGTAGTGTTGGGCGAACAGTGTTTGCCACTGTTCGGGTTCTGCAGAACATCACCCTGTTCGGGGTGACTATATAGCAGACTATATAGCATTGTGTTTAATGCCACTCTGTGTACACGGCTCAGCCACACTATATAGCATTGTGTTTACTTCCACTCTGTGTCTGCTGGGAACAGTAGTACACCGCTCACCCGCCACTGTATAGCATTGTGCTCTGTGTCACTGCTGACAATAGTGGTACACCGCTCACCCACCACTGTATAGCATTTCTGTACTGCCACTGTACTGCTGCCAGTCAGCGTGTACTTTAAGGATAAGTGAAATGAGGAAGAAATCCGGTGAAAGAGGGAGGGGCAAGGGAAGAGGTGTTTCCCCTGACGGTTCACGTACAGGCCACAGGGGAGCACCCAAGAAAACCCACTCAATACTGCCCATGTTGTCCAGGACAACAACCCTCACAGATCCAAAAGAACAGGACCAGATAATTACTTGGATGACCTCTCAAGCGTCCAGCAGTGGGTTAAGCAGCACCAGCACATCACGCACGAGGTCCGAGTCCTCAGCCAGTTAAAGTCTGGGCTTTCTTTGAAGACTGCACTGAGGATGTTACCATGGCGATTTGCAAGGTGTGCAAGACCCGCCTGAGCAGGGGGAAAAGTATTAACAACCTCTCCACCACCAGCATGAGCCGCCACATTCTATCCAAACATCCCACTCTGTGGGCAAACGCGGCAGGACAGGGTACCACCAGCAACACTGCCTCCCTTGGGTTCACCAGACTCACCACCAGACCCGCCTCAGCAGCAGCAGTAGCCCAGCCATTGCGTGGTTCACAACATTCACAAACATCAGACGATGCTGACACTGTCACTTTCCGGACTAGTGCTCTTGAGGTCTCCCAGTGTTCATCAAACACAACAACCAACAGCCCTTCGGTGTGCAGCGCTACGGTTGAGTTGTCTGTCTCTGAGATGTTTGAGCACAAGAGGAAATTGCCAGCAAATGACCCCCGGGCCGTGGCAGTAACAGCCAGCCAGCATAGCCAAGCTTCTGGCCTGCGAAATGCTGCCATATCGAGTGGTGGAGACAAACAGCTTCAAGGGCATGATGTCAGTGGCCATCCCACGTTACGTTGTTCCCAGCCGCTACCACTTTGCGCGCTCTGCAGTGCCTGAGTTGCATGAGCACGTGGTCAGCTAAATAACCCGAAGCTTGAAGAATGCCGTTGCCTGCAAGGTTCACCTCACCACTGACACCTGGACGAGTGCGTTCGGCCAGGGTCGATACATCTCCCTTACCGCGCACTGGGTGAACCTTGTGGAGCCTGGCAGCGATTCCTCACCTGCTACGGCGCGGGTGTTGCCCACGCCGCAAACAGCTGGATAACAACAGCAGCACCTACCTCTCTGACTCCTTCTCCTCCAACGCATCTCAAAGCTGTACCTCATCCGGAAATGCTAACCCAGCACCAGCAGCAGTAGGATCGTGGAAGCAGTGCAGCACAGCTGTTGGCATGCGTCAGCAAGCGTTGCTGAAGCTGATCTGCCTTGGGGATAAGCAGCACACAGGGGAGGAAATTTGGAGGGGAATAAAGGAACAGACGGATTTGTGGCTGGCACCGCTGGACCTGAAACCGGGCATGAAGCTAGACACCTGGCACGAACTGGCAATGTACGCAATAGAGGTGCTGGCTTGCCCGGCAGCCAGCGTTATGTCGGAACGCTGTTTCAGTGCTGCCGGAGGCATCATCACAGATCGGCGTATCCGCCTCTCCACAGAAAATGCAGACCGTCTGACTCAAATTAAAATGAATCAATCCTGGATTGGAAACGACTACGCAACACTCCTGGACCCCAACCAAGTAACATGACCGATGAACATCTGGGATGGTTTAGCGTTTCCGGTCCCTGTTTATTGAACCTCTCATCTGTATTACATTTATGACTGCATGGCGGCAAAAAGCATTGCTGCTATATCCGCACGCTTTTTGTCCTCATGCAAGGCCTGGGTTGTTGTGTCTCACAAAGCGTGGCCTTCTCCTCCTGCGCCTCCTCCTGTTCCATCACGTGTGCTGCTGCTGCTGCTGCTGCTGCTGCTGCTGGGTTACCGTTGCCGGTCCCTGTTTATGGAACCTCTTATCTTTATTACATTTATGACTACATGGCGGTACAAAGCATGCTATCCGCACGCTTTTTGTCCTCATGCAAGGCCTGGGTTGTTGTGTCTCACAAAGCGTGGCCTTCTCCTCCTGCGCCTCCTCCTGTTCCATCACGTGTGCTGCTGCTGCTGCTGCTGCTGCTGGGTTACCGTTGCCGCGTGGTCCCTGTTTATTGAACCTCTTATCTTTATTACATTTATGACTACATGGCGGTACAAAGCATGCTATCCGCACGCTTTTTGTCCTCATGCAAGGCCTGGGTTGTTGTGTCTCACAAAGCGTGGCCTTCTCCTCCTGCGCCTCCTCCTGTTCCATCACGTGTGCTGCTGCTGCTGCTGCTGCTGGGTTAGCGTTGCCGCGTGGTCCCTGTTTATTGAACCTCTTATCTTTATTACATTTATGACTACATGGCGGTACAAAGCATGCTATCCGCACGCTTTTTGTCCTCATGCAAGGCCTGGGTTGTTGTGTCTCACAAAGCGTGGCCTTCTCCTCCTGCGCCTCCTCCTGTTCCATCACGTGTGCTGCTGCTGGGTTAGCGTTGCCGCGTGGTCCCTGTTTATTGAACCACTTATCTTTATTACATTTATGACTGCATGGTGGTACAAAGCATGCTATCCGCACGCTTCTTGTCCTCATGCAAGGCCTGGGTTGTTGTGTCTCAAAGCGTGGCCTTCTCCTCCTGCGCCACCCTCCTCCTGTTCCATCACGTGTGCTGCTGCTGGGTTAGCATTACCGGTCCCTTTTCCTGGAACCTCTTATATGTATTACATTTATGACTGCATGCCGACAAAAAGCATGTTACCTGTGCAAAGAAAACAGACATTTTCCGCATTTAAAAGACAGTTTTCCCTTTGAAACTTTAAAATCGATTTTCTCAAAAACTATAAGCTCTTTTTGCTAAATTTTTTTTTCCTCTTGTACCCACTCCCAAGGTGCACATACCCTGTAAATTTGGGGTATGTAGCATGTAAGGAGGCTTTACAAACCACAAAAGTTCGGGTCCCCATTGACTTCCATTATGTTCGGAGTTCGGGTCGAACACCCGAACATCGCGGCCATGTTCGGCCTGTTCGGCCCGAACCCGAACATCTAGATGTTCGCCCAACACTAGCAGCGAGGCAATTTTACTTTTGATCTAAAATATTCCCCCACAGCATAAACTTTATCCCTGGGCAGCCAATTGCAGAGTGCCGCTGCGGCCATCCTGGTAGCCATGACAACGGCCTTGCTGTGGTTGAAGGAAGCCGGAGCCAGAACCCTGTGCCCATAGCAGGTAATGTATGTTCCCCACCCCTGCTGCTCAGCCTCAGTGCCCTGTCCCAGCATACCCAATCCGGCCAGCAGCTACCTGCAATTCAGAGCTGAAGGGGAACATTTGGGGGGCCACCACGGACTCTGGGGCACTGGGGCAATTGCCCCATGGTAGGCCTGGTCTTGCTCTGGCATTGCGGTTGTACTTGGTAGTTGTAGGTGTCCCATATCAATTGTCATTTACAGAGTGCTTGAGGGGACCCATTGTAAAACTTTCACTGGGCCCCTTGCACTCTGTGCTTTACCCCGCCGCAGCTTGTCGCAAGGGTCATGCAAGTCTATGGAGACTTGCATAGCGGATGCAATGTGTCGTGGCGTAACGGAAGTATCCAAATTGCAGCAATGCCATTGCAAAGTCTGCAGCATGTTACCCCGTGAACTGTGCCTACCGCTCGGATTATGCAGTAATACAAGTCAGTGACGGGACGGGAGCGCAGCCATGCATGCGCAGACCATCAGGAATCCCAGTGATGTGCTCTTGCCCAGCATAGAGCACGTCACTAAGTAGGGGGCGGGGCTATGCATATGACCTTGTCTCTGCACCGTGGCGCAGGGTCATATGAAGCCAGACATGTGGGGTGATGTGGCTGCAGGCTTGCAGGCTCTCCTGCCGTGTGGTCACTGTACAATTTAGGTGTGCAAACGGCCTCAGGCCCATAGCTTCATAGCTGTGCCAGGTATCATAATGTTAGGCCTAAACTGAGCATACATGTTGTCTAATTACAGATCTGTAAAAAAAGACGGACGTAAGCCTTGCGTTTAAAAGTATAAAATAGATCCTCCCCTCTATGCAGAGAGTGTTTCACCTTATTAGATGGCTGTAAATGGCAATATTGACAGTTATGAGCGTATTAGTGGATAAACCACTGTTGATTGTCCTCGATCTCAATCGTCCCATCTGGGTGGAAGTCTCTTCCAGGGATTCAATATACAAGTCATTGAAGCTCTTCAGATATTGACAGTTATAAGCGTATTAGTGGATAAACCACTGTTGATTGTTCTCGATTTCAATCATCCCGCCTGTGTGGAAGTCCCGTCCAGGGATCCAATATAGAAGTTGTTGAAGCTCTTCAGATGAGTTCTTGGCCGGACTGGGATATTAGTTAATCACTGGTTATTTGTCCCAATAGGTACAGTGGCCTGATGCATTTCACAAGGATCACCCTCGGTTCATCAGAGGCCGTGTGGTAAACTGAGGTAGCAGCTCCCTTCTTCCATGTATTATCCCCCATTCGCAGCCTACCTTTTCTATTTACAGCCTCCACCTCCATATGCAGCAACACCTCTTCCATACCCGGCCGCCCCTTGGGCAGCTGGCGCCCAAGACCTGGGCCTTTGTGGCTTTCCCAGAAATCCAATTTCACAACTGAAGTTTTAGCATCAGCATCAAATGCCCAGACCCCATCCAAGCAGCTGAAGTAGGAAGCTTAGCCAAAAAAACAAAAACACTCAAATCTCTGGCATCCTCCCATAGTGCGTTTGTGGGCCTGTGGTTTCCAGAGCCACCAGTGAAAAAACAAATCCCAGCACACTCCCTTCACGTATCCATTTTCTTCAGAGGGCATTAATCACCCATCCCCTGGCCACTTCTTCACACTACAGCAGCCCGTGACAGAGTTTTCTTTGTCATCTGATGAGGTCATTTATGCATAATTTATAACAATAAAAAATTACTGAAATGAATCTTCACCACTTTTCTACAACTTGAACAAGGCTGTCATAATTACCTGAAGTTTCTTGTCTTAGAAATACGCATCTCACAAGGATCACCCTCGCTTCATCAGAGGCAGTTTATCAAACGTGATTGCAGCTCCCTTCTTTCATGTATTATCCCCCATTCGCAGCCCACCTTTTCTATTTACAGACTCCACTTCAATAGGTATCAACACCTCCTCCATATCCAGCTGCCCCTTGGGCAGCTGTCGCCCAAGACGCGGGCCTTTGTGGCGTTCCCAGAAATCCAATTTCACAACTAAAGTTTTAGCATCAGCATCAAATGCCCAGACCACATCCAAGCAGCTGAAGTAGGTAGCTTAGCCAAAACCAAAAACGCTGAAATCTCTGACATCCTCCCATAGTGCCTTTTGGGGCCTGTGGTTTCCAGAGCCACGAGTGAAAAAAACAAATCCCAGCACACTCCCTTCACATATCGATTTTCTTCGGGGGTCATTAATCACCCGTCCCCTGGCCACTTCTTCACACTACATCAGCCCATGACAGAGTTTTCTATGTCATCTGATGTTCTGGCTGGATGATGAGGTAATTTATGCATAATTTATAATAATAAAAAAATGACTGAAACTAATTTTCACCGCTTTTCTACAACTCGAACAAGGCTGTCATAATTACCTGGAGTTTCTTCTCTTAGAAATACGCATTACTATCAGAATAAGTAATTTGGGGGTCCTACTGCTTCAGCTAATTTTACCCGCGTACTTGTGCAGAGATCAACAAAGTGAGAGACGGCGGGGAGCTTGGAGACGTTGGTTTAAGAACAAGCGTTCCTGTGTTTCCATTCCTACAGCTATTGAACATACACACTGACAAAACCACATCATACAAAATTCATGGCCGCCTTTATTGTAGAGTATAGTTTGTACTGTTCTGCTAAATCCCCATCTGCACAGAGCTGCAGCAGGAAGATCTGGCCTAGATAACAATCAGGAATTGTGCTGTGTGGAACAGATGTACCTGGTCTTACCGTCACGTCCCACCTCAGCACACTTTTTTGGCCTCAATTCACCAGTGGTTACCAACCTATTTATTTCATGGGAGGTAATTTACCTCCTGTGATATCTCCAAATAGCAATTCTCCAGAAGTATAGGGTGAAATATCGACAGAGAGAAATCCATGCGATAAATGTGCGATAAACAGGCGATAGTTAGTCGTTCTCACAGCTGGTGCAGCTCACTCTGCAGCTAGTTTACTAGCAGCACACAGTAACAGCCTATACTGTACATATTTCAGGCACCAGAGAGCAGCCCATTTACACTATTTAGCATATTAAGCAAGCATTTACAATATTAAGTAGATGGGTGAAACGAAGGAGGAATCTGGATACATTTTTCATCGGGAGGGAGTGTGAAAATGTATCCAAATACCTCCTCCGTTTCACCCATCCACTTAATATTGTAAATGCTTAAACCACTTTACCCCCGCAGTAGCGTGTATCTACGCTACTTTTGACATCCTTTCCCCACCAGGAGCCTAGATACACGCACCCCCGCCGCTACCGCCGTTGTCCGCACTCCCGCTCGCTTGTGCGCGTGCTCCCGCGCTCATGCATGCCGCTGCCCGCTCGCCCTGAGATCAATGAACGGGAAAAACCGTTCCCGTTCATTGATCTAAGCCCCCAGCAATGATCGGCTGCTTCTATGATCATTGTGAAAAAAAAAGTTTCCCAGCTTCATTGCACTTCCTGTAAGCATACTTTCTACACTTACAGGTCGCATGCACAAAAAATTACTGTGGCCATCTTGTGGCCAAATAGTAAAACTACACCCAAAAACATTTTTCATATATAAATATATAGTTTTACATTATAAATTAACTCATTACCTCCCACACTCCCCATTTTTTTTTGTAATAAAAAGAAAAAAAATTACAATAAAAAAAACATAGTTACCTTAGGGACTGAACTCTTTAAATATTTATGTCAAGAGGGTATAACACTGTTACTTTATAAACTATGGGCTTGTAATTAGGGATGGACGCAAAACTGAAAAAAATGCACCTTTATTTCCAAATAAAATATTGGCGCCAAACATTGTGATAGGGACATAATTTAAATGGTGTAATAACCGGGACAAATGGGCAAATACATTTAATGGATTTTAATTACAGTAGCATGCATTATTTAAAAAACTATAATGGCCGAAAACTGAAAAATAATGATTTTTTTTCGCACATTTGTTCCAATTTTCCCATTAAAACACATTTAGAATTAAATAATTCTTGGCATAAAGTCCCACCTAAACAAAGCCTAATTGGTGGCGAAAAAAACAAGATATAATTCATTTCATTGTAATGATAAAGTTATAGATGAATGAATGGAAGGAGCGCTGAAAGGTGAAAATTGCTCTGGTGCTCCAGGGGTAAAATCCCTCAGTTGTGAAGTGGTTAATATTGCTTAGTATGCTTAATATGCAGAACGGAGGGAGGGATTTGTAATGGAAGGAGAGGGTCAAAAAACAGGGAGGGAAACCCTCTGCAGTCACATGCTGGTAATAACCTCCTCCTCTTACCCACAATCCTTTACTTCCAGCATCCAGAGAGGCAAAGTATCGCTTTCAAATCACTGACACCGCATAACTATCGACCGTTTATCGCACGGTTTTCGCATCCATATCGCTCCATTATCGCACCATTATCGCCTGCTACCGAACACTCCTCTCTCTATCCTCTCACAGTGGTGAATTGCAAACAAAGTGTTAAAATACAGCATGAGATAAAATACCGACCTTTTATCTCTTACTAACTCTTCTCTGGTGAATTGAGGCCATGTGTCATGTACTGTTGGCCCAGGGGCGCAGGAAGTAAATTAGTTGGCTCAATATAATTTTATCAAATTTTCTAACAGGAACATGAATTTCTGGAGAATTTCAAGGACAAACTACAGATCAGATTTGCATTCCTGCTACAACTATCGAAAAGACAAAGGGCTGCCATTAAAGCATATAGACAGTCACAATTATCTTACCTTGCCCTTCTCTCACTCGCCTGAGGCAAATAGAACAGATTTGAGATTAACCCCCCCCCCCCCCCTAAAAAATATGATGTCCCAAAATGTGTCACAATATCACAGCTGTCAGCAATATGAAAATCTCTGTGTGGTAGCGGATTCTTTCCTGTTTCCTCTTCTATAAAAACTGATCATTTTTCTGTTTTTTGTGAGATTAAAAAACTTAATCTTAAACTGGCCATAGACTGGTTGATTTTTACCCTTGATATAAGGGCCCTTTTTCACTAGCAATCGCAATCAAAAATCACAAACGCCAACAATTGCGATTTTTCATTAATTTGGTTATGCGATTGCGATTTTTCATTTGCATTGCATTATCCCTCTGAACATTGCTCCAGAAAGCGATTGCGATTTGCGATTTACAAATACAATCACTATAGTGGAAAATAGTGGAAAATACTTCTAATGATTTCTATGATAAAGCAGCAACCCTAGCGATTTAAAAATCACTAGCGATTTGCGATTTTGCAATTCAGCTGTGCACTAGAAAAAGCTGATCTGATAAAAAACAGTATTTTTGACCAAGGTGTAAAAACATATTCTGTGGGGATAAGTGTGTGGTCAGGGGGAGTTAATTGAAAAGTGTGTGTTTATGTCATTAAAATGTTTGTGCGAATAAACAAGGGGTGTTACACTCAATCCTCTTAGAGGGAAAGACATCTCTTCAAGGCATAGGACCTATTTTTTCCCCTCTGCTGTCAACCTCCTGAACTCTCTCCACATCCTTCCCCCTCCAGTGCCCCCCCCCCCTTTCCCCCTTAAGAACGCAGCCGCTGGCTGTTGCTATGCTAGACTATCTAGTCAAACACTGTCTAAATGTGTCGTGTGATCACTGCCGACTACTGCGTCTTTGTTCTATTATTTACTTGTTCTACTTCTACACTGAGCAATGTAGGTGGCAAACCGAATTCCAAGCACAACCCAATTGTGCTTTGCCAATAAAATGATTCTGATCTGTGAGGCCCCCTTATTATTACTACAGGGGCTTTCAAGTTCCACTGTGTGTACCCCTATCTTGTCCCCATCTCCTCCTTGAAGCACATAGAGGTGAAGAATAGGCCATTGTCCATTACATTTGGAAGGGTGCTTTGCAAGGAATATCTCCACAATGTTAAAAGTACTAAGCCATGTTGGTCAGTGACTGGAGCCCCACACTCTTGGGTATGGCACAGGGTTTTTTTTTAAAAATATTTATAAAGTGAACCCGAGGTGAAAATGAACTGATAAGATAAACAGTTGTATCTCCCCTTCTATTCCTAAAAATGAGCTTTTTTAGATATCCCATGGGTTAGTTTTATGTTTAAATATTTACAAAGGAGATTTCATGTTATTGTTTCTACTCAATGACAGTCCCAGAGTTTAAAGAGGAGCTGTTAGGTATAAGGTCTCAGAGAAAATAAACACATATATCAGTAGCTAAAGATTGGCTGTACTTACATTACATATGCATTTCACTGTCCACGTTTGGATTTCACAGAATTTGTATATAGTATATGCAGAGATAGATGCTCCTGACAGCTCATGGCAGGCTCCATGTTTTTCTGTCAAATGTGTCGTCATGTCCTGCCTGCTTCCTGATCACAGATAAGCTGGTACTTGAACAACACAGTGTGCAGTGAATATTAATGAGCCATGTGGCTAGGAACAATAGCTGACTCCTGCAGAGTACTCTGCCCCGAGATTTATCAGTGCTACGCGCTGGACTGATTACAAGCTGCTGTAACGTCTCATTAGCAGCCGAGGGGAGGGCCCCAGAATGCTTTGCATTTTAGTATGCGGCTTGCGTCCTTATGGGTCTATAACAGACTTTAAGATAAGCACACATCAAAGGTAACTGAGATTTTTATCTTCACTAATGGCTTTTGGTCTTCCTTCTAAACTGTTTAACACAGGAGAATAGAGGTTTAAATTAGCTTCTGCAGCCTGACAGTTACTCTTTAAGTAGATGAACTATAGACCTTTTTATCTATCCCCTGCAGTCAGAAGTTCTTCTCTGCAGGTAAAAGTTCTATGGCTGTAATTTCTTAGTGAGGGCTATAGTCTGACAAGGGTCTTACAACAGACAAGCTGTTAAGAGTTAACTCTCTCAGGCAGGAAAAGAAAAAAAGGTCTAGTTTCTAAAGAAAACGTGCAACTTTAAAAACCTCCCCTGGGAGGTACTCACCTCGGGTGGGGGAAGCCTCCAGATCCTATTGAGGCTTCCCCCGTACCCCTTGGTCCCACGGCGGTGGCGAAAAATCTCCAGGAAAGGCGGGGATGTAAATATTTACCTTCCCGGCTTCAGCGCAGGCGCAGTATCGGCTCTCCGCCTCGGAGATAGGCGGAAATAGCCGATCGCCCCCGCTGGAGCCAGGAAAGGTAAATAAATCAACGCTTGTCAGGCTTGTCGAGGAAGGATTCCGGGACACTTCAGGGGAGCCAGCGCTGGACTGCCTGCAGCTACAGGGGTGGGGAAAGCCTCATTGGGACCCTGAGGTTTCCCCCTCCCGAGGTGAGTACCCCCCAGGGGAACTTTTTTTTGTTACAGGTTCTCTTTAATTAGAGTGACCAGATTTTTGTCGGTTCAACCTGGGGACGGGTAAACGTATTGCGGGCAACATTTCAGCACAAAATAAACACATTGCGAGCAACATGTCAGCACAAAATAAACGCATTGCGGGCAACATTTCAGCACAAAATAAACGCAATGGGGGAAAACATGTCAGCACAAAATAAACACAATGGGGCAAACGTGTCAGCACAAAATAAACGCATTGCGGGCAACATTTCAGCACAAAATAAACGAATTGCGGGCAACATGTCAGCACAAAATAAACACATTGCAGGCAACATTTCAGCACAAAAGAAACGCAATGGGGGCAAACATGTCAGCACAAAATAAACGCAATGGGGGCACATTTCACCTGGAAAAAAAGCAAGTACTCACCCAACAGAAGTCCTCTCACGCAGCCGGCCTCTGGTGTGTGTGCAGCTCCCCCGGACGATCCTCCTGCAATCTCCTGCGCTGACAGACAGAGCAGGGCTACGGCAAGATGGCGCTCGAAGCCCTGTACTGGAGACACAAATAGTCTCCAGTACAGGGCTCCGCCTCCGGACGCCATCTTCCCGTAGCCCTGCTCTGCCTGTGCCTGCCGGAGGACAATGCAGGCTGCTGGAGCGGGGCTGCGGGGAATGAACTAGCGCAGAGTCTATGAGACGCTGTGGCTAGTTCATTCAGTACGGTGGTCAGAGTCCCGAGGCCGGGACGTCCCGCTGCTAAAAACGTGACGTTTCCCGGGACCTCATGCAGCCTGGGACAGCGCCTCCCGAAGGCGGGGCGCGTCCCGGGTAAAGCGGGACGTATGGTCACCGTACTTTAATGGGTTGGCACTGCACATACACATGTTTATTTCATCATGTCACATGTTGCCTCGGGTACACTTTAAATAAAAGGAACATTTTTTTAAAGTTTTTTTTTCTAACAATGATGCAGTGGTGGTTGGACTTTTTCTATACTGTATATATTTTTTTTTAAATACAGTGTATTTTAAAAATACTTATTTAAACTTTCAGAGGTGTTTCGTAAATATTTTCCTGACCAAGTATTGCAGTGAAAATGTTTACAAAACATCCCTGGGTGTTCTTTAGACACTTAAGGTGTGTACACATGTCAAACGTTATGCCTGACTGTTGTTTAGGCCCGTTACACACTGAAAGCGTGCAGGAGAACGGCTCCTGCACGCGTTGCGGCGTGTCGTCGGGAAACTCCGGTGCGACGCTGAGTAGCGGCGGTAGTAGTTAATTAACACGAAGGGGAAACGGCGATTCCCGACGATAAAATGCGCCGGGACGCGTCGTACCGCAACGTATCAAAACGCAGCGTCGGGTGTGAAAGGTAAAAGGAAAGTCTATGGACTTTCCTTTTACCTTGGTTAACGCAAATTATAGACGCGGAAAATGGGCTCTGGTGTGAAAGAGCCCTTAAACTGGTTGTTTGAACCACTTGAAGTGCAAACAAGAAGTCGTTCCTATACACACTGACCAACAAAGCGACTGATATCCAAATTTACATGTCATTTAACCAACTTGGTAATGGACAATGGACTGGATAGAATGATGGAATCCAAAAGGTCCGAAACGAATCGTTGGTATTTGGAATGGAACTGTGTCACATTGTTTGAATAAAACTTGGAATTTGATTCCTCGAGTGTGCGGACCTTTTGGATTCTACTGTATGACTTATATGGGTCCCAGCACCTCCATCGTGGTGTGCAATTTTACATCGACCTGTGGATAGAACAATGGACTGGATTAAACGACTGATCAAACAATTGTATGTTTGAATGTCTATTAGTTGGACAAACAACAAGAAGTCATTTATATACAGTGGCTTGCAAAAGTATTCGGCCCCTTTGAAGTTTTCCACATTTTGTCACATTACTGCCACAAACATGCATCAATTTTATTGGAATTCCATGTGAAAGACCAGTACAAAGTGGTGTACATGTGAGAAGTGGAACGAAAATCATACATCATTCCAAACATTTTTTTTTACAAATAAATAACTGCAAAGTGGGGTGTGCGTAATTATTCGGCCCCTTGAGTCAATACTTTGTAGAACCACCTTTTGCTGCAATTACTGCTGCCAGTCTTTTAGGGTATGTCTCTACCAGCTTTGTACATCTAGAGACTGAAATCCTTGCCCATTCTTCTTTGCAAAACAGCTCCAGCTCAGTCAGATTAGTTAGACAGCGTTTGTGAACAGCAGTTTTCAGATCTTGCCACAGATTCTCGATTGGATCTAGATCTGGACTTTGGCTGGGCCATTCTAACACATGGATATGTTTTGTTTTAAACCATTCCATTGTTGCCCTGGCTTTATGTTTAGGGTCATTGTCCTGCTGGAATGTGAACCTCCGCCACAGTCTCAAGTCTTTTGCAGACTCCAAGAGGCTTTCTTCCAAGATTGCCCTGCATTTGGCTCCATCCATCTTCCCATCAACTCTGACCAGCTTCCCTGTCCCTGCTGAAGAGAAGCACCCCCATAGCATGATGCTGCCACCACCGTATTTGACAGTGGGGATGGTGTGTTCAGAGTGATGTGCAGTGTTAGTTTTCCGCCACACATAGCGTTTTTCATTTTGGCCAAAATGTTACATTTTGGTCTCATCTGACCAGAATACATTCTTCCACATGTTTGCTGTGCTGTGTCCCCCACATGACTTATGGCAAACTGCAAACGGGACTTCTTATGCTTTTCTGTTAACAATGGCTTTCTTCTTGCCACTCTTCCATAAAGGCCAATTTTGTGCAGTGCACAACTAATAGTTGTCCTATGGACAGATCACCCCACCTGAGCTGTAGATCTCTGCAGCTCGTCCAGAGTCACCATGGGCCTCTTGACTGCATTTCTGATCAGCACTCTCCTTGTTCGGCCTGTGAGTTTAGGGGGACGGCCTTGTCTTGGTAGGTTTACAGTTGTGCCACACTCCTTCCATTTCTGAACAATTTTGGAATCATGTATGATTTTTGTTCCACTTTGTATTGGTCTTTCACGTGCAATTACAATAAAATTGATTCATGTTTGGGGCAGTAATCTGAAAAAATGTGGAAAACTTCAAGGGGGCCGAATACTTTTGCAAGCCACTGTATATATATGGACCTGTCAGTCGTTTGAACGACAGTTGGTCCAATAGATCCGCCAAGCGTATGGGGCAAACAGCTGTTATCAGTCACCCGGCTGTGCGTACACACGTTCAAACGACAAGTCGGATGACCTTTAGGGGCAGTAAACAATCGTTTCCGATGGCCGAGGGAAACTGCATCAACCGCCACTTCCATTCAGATGAATGCTGCCTCGAGATGTCCGTGTGAACCTGGCCTTACTTACAAAAGTGGATGGGGTCAAACAGTTTATTCCTGGTCAGGGCGGGTGATAAAATATGGACTAGGGGGGCAATTGCCCCAGGGCCACAAAGTCCATTTTGGCCCCCCAAGAGTCCTCCATCAGCTTGGCACACTTAAAGAGAAACTCCGACCAAGAATTGAACTTTATCCCAATCAGTAGCTGATACCCCCTTTTACATGAGAAATCTATTCCTTTTTACAAACAGACCATCAGGGGGCGCTGTATGACTGATATTGTGGTGAAACCCCTCCCACAAGAAACTCTGAGTACGTACTCCTGGCAGTTTCCTGTCTGTGAACCTTGTTGCATTGTGGGAAATAGCTGTTTACAGCAGTTTCCAACTGCCAAAAAAGCATGCAGCAGCTACATCATCTGTCAACAATAAAAATGTCACCATGTAATAAATGTCAGAATGTAAATCAGGGAGAGGAAAGATTTTACAATGGGCAAACACTGACTGAATCATTTATACATAATTATTGTAAAAATGAAACACTTTTTGTATTACATTATTTTCACTGGAGTTCCTCTTTAAGATAGCAGATAGCTGCCAACACTGAGGCTGAGCTGCAGGGGGAGGGGAACATACATTACTTGCTATGGGTGCACGGTACTGGCTCTCTCTTCCTATATCCAGGGCAATGCTGCAACCCATGGCCATGGCTTTCTGGACGGTCGCAGTGGTGCTCTCCCATGACGCAGGCATGTTACGTCATGTACATGCTTGTGAGGAAGGAGGGAGTGCCGCCCAGCCACTGGGAGGAGCAAAGGAGAAGAGGCGGATGAGCCTTGCAAGAGAGTGCACACAGCAGAGAAGGCACATGCATCCACTTAAGCCACACCCCTGCCACACCCCCGTCACACCCCTAGTCATGCAAACTCATTTTTAGTAGATAAATATATATATTTACATTGAAAGAGGGACAAAGAAAGTCCTGAAAGAGGGACAAATGAGGAGGAAAGAGGGACAGGGCTCCCAAAGAGGGACTGTCTCTCCAAAAGAGGGATAGTTGGGAGCTATGCACAAGCTATACTGTGGTGGGGGGGAGATGGAAGGACCACTAGGCTGTTACCATGGGACGATGAGGGGAACTTGCAAGCAATTGAGGGCCCCTTATGTTACTTACTGGAGGAGGAGGGTAGTTTAAGGGGGGCAGGTTAATTTTGCCCCGGGGCCCCACTGTAGATAGAACCGGCCCTGTTCCTTGTGTGCCATCAGGAGGTGAATGTAATAGTGCCCATACACGATACAATAAAAACATTCGATTTTCCCATTTATTCAATCTAAATGATTGAATCGAATGAAAGTTGAAAAAAAAATTTTGTTCGATCAAGAAATTCGAACGATTATCCCCTTTTTTCGAGAAAAATCTGATCGGACATGCTGGAAAAATCTCTATATTCGATCTATCAGAATAATCAAACAAAATTATCGAATCGAAAAAAAAAGAAAAATTGTACCATGTATGGCCACCGTTAGTATGACCGCTTGTTTGCAGCCTCAGATGTTTTATCGCCTGGTATACATTCTTATGTGGAAACCACCCAATTAAATAACCATGCAATATGGCCAAAGTCCCATCAACTGTTGTACTGGAATAGATTGCATTACAGCATCTACTGCCACAATCTATAATTAGAGAAAGGAATTATTTAACCCCTTTCCTCCCCTTGACTTCCCACTAACTAGACACTAGAACTAGCTTAATCTAAACATATATATTTACTCCTACCCACATAACACCATAATCAGAGAGAAATGTAAATACTGCATCATAGAAGGAATTACGATGGAGATATTTTTAAATGTGTTTTGTGTGTAAATAAAATATGTGGGCGCTCATGAAGCAAGCTGTACTTAAAGTGGGACAAACATTCAATAAAATCGTGTTTTCCTACTTTTTATTACCCAGACAGTTATCATATTTGCTTTTGTGCACAAGTAATATTGTCTGTTTACAAATTACAAGTTCCCAAAGTACAGTTTATCTGCTCTGAAAGCTGCCATGGCATTTTACTGCAGAGCTGCTACATTTATATATTATAATGTATTCAGTGATGATCTCTCTGGTCCTACAATACGTGCAGTTCAGTGTCAACACTCTGCTGGCTAGATACTAATTGTGGCAAACAAAGGAATGTAAACTGAAGATAATGTTATCACCTCTTCAGATGCGTCCACAAGCTGCCCGCTTAAAGAGAGCCCGAAGTAGGCTCATATAATAAAATAAACCTAGGCTACCTGAACCTGGGCGGATCAGATAGCCCCCATCCACGCCACTCTCCGCCGCCCCTGAGGTCTGCACTGCCCCACTTTCACTTTCGTGACCTCTGGGTCACGACACTGGAAGGAGAGAGATCTCTCCCAACATGCAGGGGAGGGGGAGTGACAGGGGGCGTGGCCAGGGCATGAGAGCTGCCCAATGGTAGCTCTGGAAAGCCTGCAGGAACGCCCCAGTAAGCATTTGAGCAGGGAATCCCTCTCCTCCAATTACCCTCTGAGATAGCAACAAATATTGTCGCTAATTTTGTGTGTGGGGTGCTAATTTGCTGCAGTGGGGGGGCTATAGCGCAGCGGTGGGGGAGCAGAGAGTGGCGGTGGGGGGACACAAAGTCAAGTCATGAGGCAGAGAACATGTCTCTGTGTCCCATCTGCCCCCCTCTCACCACCTCGGGTTCTCGTTAAGCAAGGAGCTTTCTACAGAAGAACAAAGTGATGTGTTTAATTGTTTGAATGTTGTTCTGCTACAATTTTTTTTGTTGTAGTAGATTTTTTGCTGTAAATAATCTTTTAGAACATAGAGGAAATGCTGAATTTCAAGCCACTTTAAAGGGGAACTGAAGAGAGAGGTATATGGAGGCTGTCATGTTTATTTCCTTTTAATCAATACCAGTTGCCTGGCAGCCCTGCTGGTCTATTTCTCTGCAGTAGTATCTGATTAAAACCAGAAACAAGCATGCAGCTAGTCTGGTCAGATCAGACTTATAAGTCTGAACCACTGAAACACCTGATCTGCTGCATGCTTGTTCAGGGGCTATGGCTAATATTATTAGAGGCAGAGGATCAGCAGGGCTGCCAGGCAACTGGTATTGTCTAAAAGGAAATAAACATGACAGCCTCCATATACCTCTCTCTTCAGTTCCCCTTTAAAGAGGCACTGTAGAGGTGAGCGTAATGACTTAATTACGATTTTGTGAAATTTCGCATTATTAGTGTAAGTACGATTATGGCCGTAAGTACATAATCGTAATGAAGAAGGATTTCGTGAAATTCCGCATAAGCGTAATTTTCGCGTAGCTTTCGCATTACAGTGGGTATCGCGAAATTACGTTTGCCTTGCATGCAACCGTTTGTAAGCGTAGTTACATAACGTAATTTCGCGATAGTTCATATTACTGTAAGCGTTAATTTTCGCGTAGTTTTGTAGTGAAATATATATCACTGGCTGTTGATGAACACAGACAGAGCCTACCACTGGGTCTCTATCTGTCTAAAATAGCTGATAAACACTGAAACAAAAGAAATCCCAGTCTGAATAATGCCCTAAATAGTTAAATAAACAAATACACTTCCTCACAGTCTATAGCAATGACTGAAATAAAGCAAAATGCTAGAAAAGGCAAAGAAATGGTGTATATGAGTTCTGCAATGTGCTCTCTCTCACTCCTTCTCCTAAAGAAACAACAACCCACAAAGTGAAACTAACATGGCTGCCAGATTATATACTAGGAGGGTGGGTCAAACTACAATTGGTTGTTTAGGATGTATCTCAAAATAAGCCTGTAATATGATTGGACAATCTCCAATACCCAGACACTTTCCTGTGTCTAGTAATTACTATTATAAACAAAATTACTTTCATTTTCAAAATTAAAATGTATTTATTTTTATAGCTAACAAGTAATTACGAAATTCGCGAAATTACGTTATGGTTTAACGTGAAATTACGGTATAGTTGTACGTGAAATTACGTTATGAACGAAACGCGAAATTACGCGCTGAAAATTACGCTTACGGTATCATCAATTACGATTTTAATGGCAATTACGCTACCATAATTTCGAGCCGTAATAGCAAATTTTGCATGCGTAATTATAGTAACGCGAAATTTCGGCTCAACCCTAAGGCACTGTTGTCACATAAAGAAGAAGGTAGTAAATTATTCAGGATACCTATTTTTAGATTACTTATCTTGGCTTCAGCATCAGAAATACAGTATATCTGTAAATTACTTAATATCAGTATGTATCCCAACCCACCCAGTGATGTTTAGCCCTGGCTGTTTATTATGCAGAATTCCCCTCACAGAGCATTCTGGGAGATCAGTTTTTTTTATACTGGTTTCAGAACACAGAGCATACAAACATGCACCTGCCAGCACTTAAGATGTCATCACCTGTGATAAATATCAGAAAGTAAATTAGGGAGAGGAAAGATTTTACAATTGCAAACCCTGACTAAATAATCTATAAAGTAACATTTAAAAAAATAAGTAATGCTATCAGTTACGTTGTTTCCAGCACAGTTCCCGTTTAACCGTTTCCATCCGCGGGTTGTTTTCACCTTACAGATGAGAGGAATTTTCACATTTCAGAGCTCCTCCCTTTCATTCCCCATGTAGCAGCACTGTAGTGTGTTGTGTTCGTGGTATAATGGTTAGGATAGCAGCCTACCAAGTGGTAGGCCTGGTTTCAATTCCTGGCCAATGTATGTGAGTTGGCTTTTGGCATCCTACAAATCCCTAAGCAAGCTCATTTTTCTCTTGGCTATATCACAATGGTACATGCTAGGCTGGCTTCAGAATGTAGCATTGTAGTGTGTTGTGTTGGTGGTATAATGGTGTGCATAGCTGCCTACAGAGTGGTAGGCCTGGGTTCTATTCTTGGCCAATGTATATGAGTTGGCTTTTGACATCCTACAAATTCCTAAGCAAGCTCATTTTTCTCTTGGATATATCATAATGGTACATGCTAGGCAGGCTTCAGCATGTAGCATTGTAGCGTGTTGTGTTCGTGGTATAATGGTGTGGAGAGCTGCCTACCAAGCGGTAGGCCTGCGTTCGATTCCTGGCCAATGTATGTGAGTTGGCTTTTGGCATCCTACAAATCCCTAAGCAAGCTCATTTTTCTCTTGGATATATCATAATGGAACATGCTAGGATAGCTTCAGCATGTAGTGTTGGTGGTGGTATAACGGTGAGGAGAGCTGCCTTCCAAGCACTAGACCTGGCTTCGATTCCCAGCCAATGTATGTGAGCTGGCTTTTGAAATTCTACAATTCCAGATCTGGCCCATGTAGGCTGTACTTCCGGCCCGATTCCTCTTTTTTCCCCCTTCCTGCCTGCAGAGATGTGAGCAGGCGATTAGTGGGGGTTAGCTCACCTAAATATTGCTTCCTGCGTCGCGTCTCCACAGTAACAGACCGTCACGCGACACGCGTCACATGACACACTAGCGTATTACACGCTGGCTGCCAGCGTGTGGAAACTGGCGTGTCATGTGGCGTGTGTCACTATGGAGACGTGACGCAGGCAGCGATATGTAGGTGAGCTAACCCCCACTAATCGCCTGCTCACATCTCTGCAGGGAGGGGGAAAGAGAGAGGAGCAGGTCAGGCATGTCAGGAATGCGGCCCGCAGTTTGCAGAATGGGGCCCAGGCCGTACAAAGTTTGCCCAGGCCTGCACTAGAAGGAACAGTGCCGGTGGCTTGTTGCTTGTCCCGATATTGCTTGCTGTTACCACTGCGCACCCGATTGACTGTGATGCCCCAACATCTTGCAGCATGTCCAATCGTTATATGGGACTAATTTCAGCCCGAAATTGGTCACATTCTCAATCTTGGTGGCACTGATTTTCATCCTATTCAATAACAATTATCGAATTGAATGGTCAATCAGCCGCCAAGTTGAAAGATGTGTGGGCATCTTTACTCAGTTGCTATCCTGATAGTAATCAAGCTATTGTTTGTGCCGATGCCTGTTTAAAAAAATGTGCTTTTAAAAAGTTAAAACTGCTTCTAAACAATGTTCTTCTATCTCTGCAATCCTTATCACCCCTGTGTAGATCTTATAAGCACTTCAGCAAACTTTGAGTGTGAAGGACTTTATTAACCCATCACGTAAAAAGGCACTGTAGTGACACGTAGTAGAATGCAGTAAATTATTCAGGATACCCACTTTTAAGGCAATTTTCCTGGTTTCTGCAGTAGAAACACTTCCTCTATCTACATACTGTTATGTATTGAATTTAGCCCCGCCCTCCCAATGATGTTCAGCCTAGGCTGTTTAGCTGTGCGCAACTCTCTTCCCAGAGCATTCTGGGAGTTCGGGTTTATTTTGTACTTGAGTATCAGGCTTTGATGAGCGAGAGAAAGAATGGGGAAACAGGATGGGCGGGGGTGTTCTACAATAGATCCCTCGAGTTCCATTCCAGTTTGGCATAAAAGTCAAATTTTAGCTGTGAATTAAATTTGCCTTTCAACAATAATAAAAATCTTCCAACACTTGAGCGATTTTTTTAGTTAGAATGGTTTTTGTTCTGACAAGATAATCAGAACGGTAAGAGACGGCAGATCACAGAGTTCCCAGAGGCCCTATTCTTCTGCTGGCAACTGATTGTAATTGGGGGGTTAGACTGATTCTTCTGCAGTTGTGCCTAGTGACGGAGGTGCCCAGCTTCACTGTGCCACCCGCACTCACACAATCTCAGCTGTTGCCGTCGGTAGCTGTGAATCGCTCTTGTAACATCTCTGTTCTAGTTTTCACTCATCCTCATCCCATCAACAGGACGCCACCTGACCCAGATTTACCTCACAGTAGCCTATAGGCACAGATGTCCTGGCACCTTAGACTTTGCCCTCCATGAACCTACAAATCCCCTGTGAACTGCACTGCAAGTGTGCTGGCTGGACTAGCTGTCACTTCTCCCTTACGTCCCCTGCCCGGTGTGGGGAGCGACGGGTGTCCCTTAGTACTGGGTAGCTAGAGGAACCTCAGTATTAAGTAGCTAGAGGTTGCCCCAGTTACTAGCTAGAGGAACCTCAGTATTAAGTAGCTAGAGATACCTCTGACTGAAGAGAGATCTTGTTAGTGGAATGTCGAGAGCAGGGTGAGGAACCTCTCATTTACACTCTCAGCAGGACTCTGCATAGGGAAGGAGGGAAGGAGGGGCTTGGGGAGGGGAGTGAGACACCTTTCCATCGTCAGGCGCCTGTAGGTACGTGCCTACAGTGCCTTATGGTAAATCTGGCCCTGGACGCCACACCTCACAAATAAACTGTGGGACAATACTGACCCTCTTAGAGTCACAAATATGTATCTGTAGTCCGCTTAAAGTGGACCTGAACTCTTGCACAGGAGAGAAGGAAAACATAGAGAAATGCACCCTGTATGTATTTAGAGAGTTTAGCCTGTGTAATTGTCCCTCATCTGTGACTAATCACAACTGTAATTTGAATGCGCAGCTGTGTCAGCTGGCTGCCACTGCAGAGCAGTTAATTTGTAAACACAGGAAGTTAACCCCATGTCTGCTTCCATGAAAGCAGGAAGAAGACACACTACAGATTTATTGCAGGATTTGTATCTGCTGTAACAAAGAAATGTTTTTTCTTTAAAGGTTATTATGCTGTTGCTTATCTTTTAGAGCAGAGGGGGGGATCTGAGTCCAGGTCCGCTTTAAAGGGGAACTGAAGAGAGAGGTATATGGAGGCTGTCATGTTTATTTCCTTTTAGACAATACCAGTTGCCTGGCAGCCCTGCTGATCCTCTGCCTCTAATACTATTAGCCATAGCCCCTGAACAAGCATGCAGCAGATCAGGTGTTTCAGTGGTTCAGACTTATAAGTCTGATCTGACAAGACTAGCTGCATGCTTGTTTCTGGTTTTAATCAGATACTACTGCAGAGAAATAGACCAGCAGGGCTGCCAGGCAACTGGTATTGATTAAAAGGAAATAAACATGACAGCCTCCATATACCTCTCTCTTCAGTTCCCCTTTAAGTCTAACAGGGAAGTGTTAGCAATGCAGACGCTGCTTTTAATGCCTGACATCAGCACTTCTACCTGAATTCATTCCCTGTACATTACTGTCAGTTAGAGAGAACCTGAAATGAAAATAAAATAGATACTTTCCACAGTAAAAGCCTCGGGATAGGAGAATCAAACACATTCCTGCTGGTTTTGATTGGCCCAATTCCAAGCTGCACAACGTTTGCATCCAAGCTGGAATTTGTAGCATCTTACTGACATCTCTAGTCATCAGGAAAAGATTAATGTTAAAGAGGATCTGTGATAAAAAAAAAAAGTTCCCTATGGGGTACTTACTTACCTAGGGAGGGGGGCGCCTCTGGATCCTAATGAGGCTTCCCCCATCCTCCTCCATCCCTGCGTTCCAGCACTGTCAGCCACTGCGCAGGTCCGTATTTGCGCCTGCGGAGTAGAGTGGATCCAATCGGCAGGGCCGGATTTACCATAAGGCACTGTTGGCACATGCCTACAGGCGCCTGATGATGGAAAGGCAGCTTACTCCCCTCCCCTAGTGCCTCCCTCCCTCCTTACCTATGCAGAGTCCTGATGAGATGGTAAATAAGAGATTACCATACCTCCCAACTTTTTGAGTTGAAAAAGAGGGACACTTAAGCCACGCCCCTGCCACACCCTTGATCAAGCCCTCGTCACACCCCTAGTCACGCATACTATAAAGATTTCATAAGAAAAATATGTTGTTTTATAATTCAGACCACACTGGTCCTTCCTATCCTGGTTCATTTTCCTTCATATTAACATTTTCAATTTAAAGGATGGGAATACAGTTTAGAGTCAATCAAACACACTATTTAGTAGAGAAATATATATATATTTACGTAGAAAGAGGGACAAAGTCCTGAAAGAGGGACAAATGAGGAGGAAAGAGGGACAGAGGGACAGGGCTCCCAAAGAGGGACTGTCCCCCCGAAAGAGGGACAGTTGGGAGCTATGGATTACTCAAAATGCTCTTGGCATTCAACTGACGAGATCTCCCTTCAGCCAGGGGCATCTCTAGCTACTTAATATTAAGTAAGAGAACAGAGGCGCCAGCAGGATAAAAGAGGCGCTATTCGTGCTACTGACGAGCTACTGTTTGTCCCCTATCTTATTGCCTGATGAAGCGGGCTGTGCCTGCGAAACGCGTTGCATCTTTTGGGGTACCAATAATAAATGTATTTGTTTAATTCAGACAGTATTTTGAGTCTGCTTTCCGGAGGTAAGTCCACCACTGCCTCCCAGCAAATTTAAAAAATTTTATTACCTTTTACCCTGCTGGCGCCTCTGTTCTCTTACGATAATATTGTGTCCACCCCTGGTGGAGGTGTGACCTACCCCTACTTTCCTGATCTACAGAGAGCGGCATCTTAATCCTGAGTGAGGACAGGTCTAATCTCACCTGCATCTACAGTGGTTGCCTAAGAGGTAACCCATGTTTGTGAGTATATTCATCTCACACTTACATTTATCCACGGTTTCCAATACATACTACACTATATTGGGCTCTCGGTGTTTCTTATTTATATACTTAATATTAAGGTTCATTATCTACTCAATACTTGGCGGCAACTCTAGCTACTTAACGTTCTGGCTACCTAATACTAGGGAGCACCTGTAGCTACTTATGATGGGCAAGGGATGTAAGGAAGAAGTGACAGCTGGGACAGACAGCACACTTGGGGTGCGGTTCAGCAGGGATTTGTAGATTCCTAGAGACATCTGTGCCAGGACATCTGTGCCTATAGGCTCCTCTGAGGTAAAGCCGGGCCTGCTGATCGGGCTTGTTTTTTTTTTTTTTGCCTGAGCACGAAGGAAAGCCACTACTGCACCTGTGCAAGTCTCTCACAGGATTATTATGATCCTGGTCGACAATCTTCGGCAGCTGACAGCTCTGGGATGGAGGAGGATGAGGGAAGCTTCATTAGGATCCAGAGGCTTCCCCCTATCCGAGGTAAGTACATCATAGCGACACTTTTTGTCTTTAAAGTGAACCTTAAGCTAGGGTGAAAAAAAGTTTCAATTACCTGGGGCTTCCACCGCCCCCCTGCAGACGTCCTGTGCCCACGCCGGTACTCTGGGATCCTCCAGTCCCCGCAGCCAGATAGTTTTGTTTTCAGCTACTAACCAGTCACCGGACCATTGCGCCTGCGCTGCCCTGGCCGCGCGTGTCCTTGATTGTGCTCCTGTCACCGTGGCTCCCCTGCGCATTTACAGTACGAGACTTATACTACGCATGTTTAGGAGGGCCACATCGGTGGAAGCGCGATCAGGGACACGCACAGCCAGGGCAGTGCACAACGTCTGCAGGGCGCCGGTGGAATCCCCAGGTGAGTTAAACTTTTTTTTCACCCCCATTTAAGGTTCACTTTAAGTTAGTGAGAGAATAAAGCTAGGTGTCATGCATGGGCTAAGATTGATGGGGAGGTTACGGTTAGTTGTTGAGAAGAAGGTATATAAGGAGTTTGTTTTTTGTATTTATTAAGTGGTTACATTTTCTGTCATAGTAGTAGTAATAGTAGAAGAAATTTCTTCTATAGTAGTGGCTAGTCTTGTGCCTGGGTGAAGCCCCCTCCTGCCCACCCCTATAAACGGCTTGTCTATATATATTTGGGATGTAGGAGTGAGCTAAGAGTACCCAGAGCTGGAGGGGGTAGCAGGGAAGAAGGGGGCAGAGGGCACAATGGCGGGGAGGGGGGTCGGACACCCCTTCCTCACCTGGGTCCCCCGATCTGCACTCCCCCTCCACCTAACAAGCGCAGCAGCGTAGCATGATCAGGCAGCGGGCCGGGATGACTCACCTCTTCTGCGTTCCACTCTTGTCAGATGGCTCAGGTGGCAAAAAGTCTAGAACCGGCCCAGCAATGAGTGCGTGATTTGAAAATTGGATTGAAATGCGGTCAGTGGAAAAGGGCCCTAACAGTTTCACCACTCTCACGGTCAGAGGGGGCTCTCATTAGCTGTGTACCCGACATAGGCTTGGCGTTCTGCTACAGATGGTCTTGCGTTCGTTACCCTGCAGATGCAGAGAGCGCGTGTATGAGTTTACATAGAAAGAATGACTCACGTTCACTTGTTTTATTAATGATTTACACAACCGTACATCGAGCGTAACCTTTTCAAATGGCATCTTCCATTCGTATGACTTGCAGTCAGATACGCCATCGGACCATGACACCTGCTGACAGTGGAAGTGACTCACTCTACACAGCAAGGTGTTACGTACAGATGCTGGGTGTTTGTATTTCATGACGCCTGTCATCTGACATGTATCTTCTGACGTACCAAAACATAATACATGCCCTCCACTTTCTTCCCATGGTGCTTATCAATTCATATATCGTATTCCGAATCCATCTCTTCTGAAGACACAAACTCAGCCTATTCGAATAAGATCAATTGTGACGCTATGATCCCAGCAACAGCGTCTTCAGCTCCACCCACCTGCCCACTCACTCCGGAAGACTTTTTTTATGCCAGGTAGCCATACACATTTCAAAACTTTTTTTTTTTTTTGACCAGTGAAATCTAATGATTTTTTCTTTTTTTAATTCAATAAAACATTACACTTTTGTATTTTTTTTTATGCGATTATGCCAACACATCTGATCAGGAATTTCCAATGGGGAAAAAATATTTTTCGTCCATTTTTTAAAAAAATTTGAAAATCAATCGATTTGGTTGAATCACATATGGCCACCTTTACACAGGGAAGGTTTTAGAGTTTTTGCCAACAGAAGCAAGCCCACCAGCCCAAGCTCTCCCCACTGGTGTGAGGCGAGGCCAGTATCTGACCCCCTTAGAAGTGTGACCAGGTCCTGTGCTTCACACTGTCCACCCCACCCTAGAAGTGTGGTCAGTATTTGCACCCCCCTCTCCCCCAGTAAGAAATGTGGCCAGATTCTGCACACCCAACCCCCCACCCCTTTACCAAGAAGGGTCCAAGGCTAAATGTGCCCGTCTCTCTCTCTACATCTGAAAATCAGTGCAGCAGCATTACTTAGTCCAGCACCAGGTTGCCCTGTTTTTTCCACTACAGCCTATCATGGTGAAGAAGTATCCCTCCGTAAGTTCCCGATGCATGGCATGTGTGACATCTGGAGCCTATGAAGAAACACTGCCACACTGTGATAGGCTGCAGTGAAGAGCAGGAGAGAACTCGACACTGCAGCTGCTCTGTTATTCCGAAGTCCCTAGGTCCACTCCTTAGTTTTTGCCACCTAAAGTTTCATGGTAGGGCCAGCCCTACTCTTACATCACAGATAATGTGCCATGTGAAACAAGCTCTGTGATGAGAGGAGTTCTCAGCTGGAAACCTAATTAGAGGTAAGGAGTCAATGCATCCACTAATATCGGTGCTGTGCCATACAAAATGGAGCCAGCAGGATTTTTAAAATCATGCCTCGTTAAATTGTATGGAAATGGTGCCATGCAACACTGCACACTGTAGTCGTGCTGATAGAGGTACATTGGCAGGCATTGCTGTGTATGGGTATTTTACCAGCTATTCAGTTTTTGACCCACTTACACCTAGCTGAATTCCAACTGGTGCTAAATGCTATTCCCTCCACCTTTAGATGTACATATTTTGCTATACTGTTATATTGCCTCTGCTCGCTCTGAATCTGTTAGGCCTCGTTCACATACAGTGCAGTTGTGTGCGCTTTTCCATCAGCGCACACAACGTGCGTTGCGCATTGTAATTGATCTTCTATGGTCATCAATGTCTAGCGTTCTCAGTGGTGCGTTGCGCTACAGAGCGTTTTTGAAATCGGGTACTGTATGCATTTTGAAGCGTTGCGTTGCGCAACGCGTTGTAATGCAAGTCAATGGGTGCGCTTATTTGGCGCACAGAAACGCATATCAATGCGCTTCTGTGCGACGTATTGACGTGTTTTTTTCCCTTTTCCCGCCTTTGCAGTGCATCACTTCCTGTGTGACGTCACTTCCACCCTCATGGAGGAGCGAGGTAGCAGAGGAGAAGGTGCTGGAGCCATGGCGCGGAATGAGATGGCACAGAGTGGTTTTTCCACGGAAGAACTAATCGTCAGGGTGCAGGAGCACCCTGAGTTGTATGACAAAGGCCATGCAATGTACAAGGACGCACACAGGACCCGGCTGGTGTGGATGCGCATTACCAAAGTTTTCTACGAGGATGAGTGGTCTTCCCTATCAGATGCTCAAAAGGACAGAAAGAGTGAGTAATGTCTGTTTTTTGTTTTTTTTATCGCACTTTGATGATTTTTTGATGTTTATTACTGTGGTAATCTTGTAGGGTATTGCTTGCAGGCAGAAGGGTTTGGCACCATGAGTGTGCGTATACCAGTCATTTGTTGTTGGTAGGTCTGCGGATTTCTATTGTCCCTATTGTGCTTGCTTATTGGTAGTAACTGAACAATCATAGTGAAATGTGCATTTTGGGTGTGGTGTTGAGGGGTATTGGGTGATTGTAATACAATTTGCTAGAAGGGTGTGGAACCTTGATGCATATAGGATATACATAGTCATTTTTCTAATTGTTTTGGGTCGTTAGCAGTTGTGTAGGATTTTTTTTTTTTTTTACTTTGTTTTGTTTTTCATCCATGCTATGCAGTGTTTGTGCATAGGCTGCAGATTTTCAGAGTGTGAGCTAAGCACCCTGCATCTTCCCCCTCTCCATTTACTACAGTATAATCATATGCTTCTTCCCTGCATTTTCAACTTGGCAAACAGTGCATATGCCTGTATTTTGTGTCTGTACTGATTGCTATGTGGGGGATTGTTGTGAGGGATTTGTAAAGTGTAGAATGCAGTGCTGCTCCACTGTAAACCCCCCCCCCCCTTTTTTTAAAAAAAAGCTTTTTATGTATGTATTCATGTTTTGTTTATATACCTCTATAGCTTAACGCACACCATAAAATCTTGGTTGCACAGATTTAACAAATCTATGCAGTATAATAAGGGCAAACAGATTAAACATTCCTGGAATGATTGATTAGATAAGCTGTTATACTACATGGAAGTGGTAAGATTGAACAACCAAGATTGTATGGTGTGAGTTGAGCCTAAAAGTGTGAGTACAATACAATGTTATCCCTCATAGACTTTGTGTGTATGTATGTATCTCATGCGCCTAAAACAATATATTGTTTATTCCATAAGATATAAATCAAGCAATCATCAAAATACCTGTAAAATCACATCAAATTACACATATAAAATGCAAGCAGACACTGGTTAACTTTCTCAGTACTACCCCCTTGTATCAAAACAGTCTGGCGCACACCGAGACAGATGGCTATAGAAGGCTTGTTGAGTAAACTTCGTATTCCAGTATAAAATAGCACACTGGAAGACGAAGTTTACTCAGCAAGCCTTCTATATTTAATTTTATTTGATTTTACAGGTATTTTGATGATTGCTTGATTTATATATTATGGAATAAACAATATATTGTTTTAGGCGCATAAGTAATTTGTTTATCCTATTGCATCCTATATCCTATATATCAGGGCTGCCCAATAGGTCGATTGCGATCTACCGGTAGATCGCGACCGACTCCTTGGTAGATCGCGGCCTCTTGGCCGCGTCTCATTAAATTTTGCGGCCAGCAGCTCATCATGTTTAGCTGCTAGCCAATAGGAATGCACGGGAGACAGGGAGAGAAGACGCGGCGAGCAGAGAGGGAGGATAGAGGCGGCGCGGCCGCTAAGTCATGGCTGGGGGCGGCGCCGGGCAGCCTGCAACGTGCGTGCTGGTAACATGCTCGGCGCCGCCCCCAGCCATGACGTAGCGGCCGTGCCGCCTCTCTCCTCCCCGACATTCATATTGGTCAGCGGCCTGCCTGCCGGAGGTTCCAGGAGTCCAGAGGACCCTGGCTAACCTACGCTGCAGGTACATATACCTGGCTAAGCTGCACTGAGGGCACCAATACCTAGCTAAGCTACACTGGGGGCACCAATACCTGGCTAACCTACATTGGGGGCCCATATACCTGGCAAACCTACACTGGGGGCCCATATACCAGGCTAACCTACACTGAGGGCCCATATACCTGGCTAACCTACACTGAGGGCCCAAATACCAGGCTAACCTATACTGAGGGCACGTAACCTATGCTGCAGGCACATATACCTGGCTAACGCGGGGGGGGGGGGGCGCATTAGCATTTGGGACGTTGGTAGATCTCCTGTCCTCGGCAAATTTTAAAGTAGCTCGCGAGCCAAAAAAGTGTGTGCACCCCTGCTATATATAATATATCCTATATTGCATCCTATATAAATAGAGTTTGTGTAGAGTGGGTGCAAAACCACTGATATTAGTGCATGTATGTGTGTGTGTGTGTGTGCATGTAGGTATGTATGTATGCTTGTAGGTATGTATTAAACTGTAAAGATAAATTTAATTTAAATCGACATCGCAATCACCAAGATCGCAATTTCGGAATCGAATTTTCGGATTTATGACAGAAATCGTTTAATTCCAATTTTTCCCATACAATCTTTCTGGCCTAGTATGTGTGCATGAATGTATGTGTTCATGTAGGTATGTGTGTACATTTGTGTAATATATAGTTATATGTAAGTATGTAAGTATGTAATTGTTGGTTTGTATTTTTTTCCCCCCTCAGTGAAAGACATCAAGACTCGTTGGCGATCCATTAAAGATAATTTCCTTCGTGAGTTGAAGGCTGAAAAGAATGAAGCCAGAAGTGGAGCTGGTGCCTCAAGACGTACTCCATACCGTTTTAAGGACCACCTGAATTTCTTGAGACCTGTTCTGGAACCTCGTCTGTGAGTTATCAAATAAATATGTGAACATTTTGATTTTCTCTTTCCTCTGATGTATAGTACACACCACACAAATTCCAGTTCATTGTTAAGTTACATTTTTTGAAAAGATGCGTAGAGATGCTGTACTTTAGGGAACGAGTGGTCCATCAGACCCTCCCACTGGGCGTTCGTGCTCACAACAGTAGTACGTGTGTATAGTCTGTATGCAGACTAAGAAGGCAGTTTCAGAATTATCCACTGGATGGATCAGAAACAGCCTTATCAGTCTGCAGACAGAATATACACACGGTGTACTGTCGGGATACTGACCGCCCAGTGGGCGGGTCTGACGGACCAGTCGTTCTCTTTAATAGTAGTGCTTGTGTGTACACACCTTAAATGGAGTTCAACTCACCATGAGATAACCACCAATTAATGCACTGGAAATATTGAGTAGTCTCTACCAGTACTGTAGTATAAAATTGAATGTTGTGTACTAGGCATAAGCTTGTTGTCAACGTCAAACATCTGGTCTGTGGTGAGCAATGCATTAAATAAACATGGCAAGGCAAGAGAGTTACCACGACACCAATATATCTTTTTTTGTTTCATGTACAGATCAGAAGATAACATTGATATGGATGATAATAGTGGTGCTATGGATATCAGTGAAGAAAATGAAGACAGTACACAGGCAACTGAGGTCTCGGATTGTACGATTGTATCTGAACTTTCTGAAGCTAATACACCTGTAGCAGGCTGTAGTACTTCTGCTGGTAATACTGCAAGTGTTAATACTGTTAGAAATGTGTCAAGTGCACCACCAGCTAAATCGGTTGGTAAGAAAAAGGAAAATGATGAGTTAGTAATGTCTTTACGCTCATGCGTGCAATATATGGGTGATCAGGAGAAAATGAAAAATCCAGCGTACACGTTAGCTGTGAGTTTAGTGCCCCTCATTGAAGAAGTTCCAAAACGAAACATGATAAGATTAAGGCATGCTCTATTGGATGCAATTAAAACTTGCATTCCTGATGCAAGTGATGATCAAACTAGTGTGGCTGTTGATACTTCTGCAGTCCAAAGTGGTACCGTTGTCCATCAAAGCCAAAGAAATTTCCACAACCAACCAGGTCCCGCACATGTCAATTTTGCTTGTATGCCTTCAACAAGTGGTCAGATGTATTCTCATTCTTGCCCTCCACAAACACATGTGCAAAACGACCAGAGAAATGTGCACCACATGTTACCTAATTTACCATATATGCAAACTGAAGGTACATACGGCCAGCAAAGTTTAGCCAATCCTCAGTACAGCATTGGTACCAACCGTGATGTCCAAAACTACAGAGCTGGTAGTACACCACCAAACAACCGTATGCGCAATAATACTTCCAGGGATGAATCGCTGCAGAATACTTCAGCAGCGTTGACCGACTCAATGTTCTTTGAGGATTTGTAATGTGAGAAGTGTTCTAAAAAAAACTTGATAAATAACCGTTAATTTTGTTCAGTTTGCAACGTTACTTGAAGAATCTCCATAACCACTTTTGAAAACATCAGTGCACGAAATTTATACAGATATAAAAAATGTGTAATTGAAGATATTTTCAATTATAAAATACAATTGGTATAGTAGTGATATTGTCTTACATCACAACATGGGTCTTAACAGTGGCTCTCTGGATCTATCAACCTGCACACCATCATTGCACAAAACTACATTCCGTCTTGCTGTTCACCTGCCAATTATTTAGGTACGTTTACTAAAACTGCTGTGGTTTTGTGACTTTACTTGCCCTGGCGCCTGTTGGCGTCATTGTGAGCTAACTGTGCAGTTGTACTTACAGCTTTGTTTATACTGTACATGACGGTTCTTCACATTGAATATTAGCATATAATGTGAACGATAAAAGTGAAGCACACACGAATGTTAGCTTAAAAAAATGAGAACAATTATGTTATACATACCTGGTGCTTCCTCCAGCCTCATAAGCCTCGATTGCTCCCACACTGCATTTCTGTGCTACCTGTGTCCGTCTGTACCGGGTCCCGTCCGTCACTTCCGACAGATGCAACTAGTCTTTTACCTGCGGCTCTGTACGTATGCACCTGCGCAGTACGGAGGGAGCTTACTGCGCTTACCTTGACTGGCAGAAATGACGGGAGCCGATACCGGTGGACAGAGTTAGTGGAGAAAGGCGGCCTGGGAGCCCTCCAGGCTGTTGGTGTTGGATGAAGCAACAGGTATGTATAACATCTTTTTCTGTGGCCTCTGGCACAAGCAATGATTCATAAAAACACAGTGCTAGTTTTCCACTTATACATCAAAAAAGCCAGTTGTTTGGTTACTAGATTTACATTTTTGTACTTGATAGATTCTGTGAGTATTTTAAAGTGGTTAATTATTTTTTGGAAAAGGATTAAAGAATCCATAGTAGTTCAACGGTACAGTCTTATAATCAGTGTCTTCTAGTACTCAATTGAAGGTAACAGTAGCTGTGACACCAAATATGCATCTTCTGGTGTAGTGAATTGTGTTTATTGGACATGATTTAAAGGGACTCCGAGCAGTGCAGAAACTATGGAAAGATGCATATCATTTTAAAGCTCTCTTTCTCCTCTTTCCAATGATATATAAACCGCCGCCCTACTCCTTTTAGTTTTCACTATCTTCGCGATTGAAATTGCCGCAGCCGCGATTTCAATCGCGAAAATCAAGAAAATTAAAAGGTGCAGGGCGACTATTTAGGTGTCGCCAGAAAGAGGAGAAAGAGAGCTTTAAAATGATATCCATCTTTCCACAGTTACTTGTATTACACAGGGCGACTTTTTCTCAGAATCAGCAGCTCCATTCTGCTGAATGCAGCTGCTGACACTGGGGAAAGTGTCGTCCTGTGTAATACAAGTAACTATGGAAAGATGGATATCATTTTAAAGCTCTCTTTCTCCTCTTTCTGGCGACACCTAAATAGTCGCCCTGCACCTTTTAGTTTTCTCTATTTTCGCGATTGAAATCACGGCCGCTGCAATTTCAATCGCGAAAATAGCGAAAACTAAAAGGAGTAGGGCGGTGGTTTATATATCATTGGAAAGAGGAGAAAGAGAGCTTTAAAATGATATGCATCTTTCCATAGTTTCTGCACTGCTCGGAATCCCTTTAATAATTGTACCGCTGTTAATGGAAAGGGCTTTAGGTATTCAAAACAAAGTTGATGAAAGATACATGTGTACAGCATTGATCACTGCATTCAAAGTGGTTATGGAGGAAGTTATTAAGAATATGCCTGATATTTATATCAAGACTGCACTAAGATTACTTAATGCTGAAGGTTTACTTTTATGTTTTTTTTGTTGATTGATTGCTATTACAGGAAAATATATACTTTCATGGACGGTTGCTATATCATTTAGGATACGGTACTATTGGAGGTAATTTCATTCAGGAATGGTTGTTTACTGATTAAACTTGCACTATACATCTATACTTTGTATTGACTGATTATCAGGCAAAAAAAAAACACTTACCTGGCCCTTCTCGCATGTCTCATGTAGCCATCCTGTGCCCGTGTACTCATACACTGCTACTCAAGTCCTACCCCGCCATCCAGTGTCGTATTTTGCCGACCTCGGGGGTCGGCAGGCCACATTACCTACATTTTTGAGTATTCTCCCTGTAGCAGGAACATTAAAGCATACAATTTAATTAGCGTTGCAACCTTAGCAAATTTATCGTTGCACTACTAATACTGCAACAAGTATGCGTTAATGTTAGTGCACCAGTGGAAATGCTAAAAAAATATAAGCAATACGGCCTGACGATCCTCCAGGGTCGGCAAAAATTAAACTAGCAGACGACGGGGACTGGAGCAACAGTGAGTGAGTACGAGGGCACAGGAAGACTGCATGACCCTCATAGGAGCCCCAGGTAAGTGAAAATATATTTTTTGGGTGTTGTATTTTTTCGCCTGACAATTCCTTTCTTCAAAAATGTCCAGGCAACACGGAACAAAAAAAAAAAAAAAGATTACCTTGGGCCTCCATCTTCTGCTCTGTTTGCTCCATGACCCATCACATGCAGAAAACAACCTCGCCAGGTGGGTTACCGGGTTGGCCTCTTCTGTGCAATGGCATGCGGGTCACCTGCTCTGGTTGACATCATTGGGCCTGTGATTTGTATGCACAAAGCTACTGTCAATGTGCAGTCCACTCATGATAACGTCAGCCAGAGTACATGACCTCTGTGTTGAAGCTCAGAAGACGACGACCTTGCGAGGTTAGCTTCTGACGCGTATGAGACCATGAGGCACCGTAGGTGAGTTTTCACTTTTCCTGTAAGCAATGGGTTACAAATAACCAAGTGTACAAAAAAGTTTTACATCACCTTTTAATAACAATAAAAGTACTACAAATATGGTGATGTAAGCTAAAGATGTAGCTAACTTAATAAAAAATACACTACTTTGCAATGTTTGCACTTTTCTGTAAAAGACATATGTTGGTCTTTACAACTGTTTGATGTTACTGAGTTGTATTAATGCATCAAAATGTTTTCCTTGTTCCTAATTTTGATATGTGAAAAGGCAGCTAAGAACAATTGCACTAAAAATGTAAAGTTTGTTAATTTTCCAATAAAAGATACTGTTTACGTTACTTTCGTACCTTCTTATTGACATGTATTGAAGTCTGATTGCATGACAGTTGTAGTATTATAAAAATTCATAGTAACCTGTTTTTGTTACAGAAAACCACCTTATCTCTATCTGTGTAAATGTATGTATATGTGTTTGTGCGTGTGTGTTTGTGCATGCACGCATACACACATACATCTATGTAGTGTACATCGACAGCAATAGGTCTATCTGTCCATATATGTACATAGATTAATAGGTATGAACATTTTTATATACTTGAATCAAAAAACAAAACTTAAACCAAATGGTGTGTACTTGTGACCAGTCAAATTACAGCACTCCAACAAACTTTAGTACATATTACTTGTGTATAACACCCACATTGGGCAACTTTTTAGATATACTTAGAAACGTCCACAGAAATTTTAATGTTTTGATTCACATATCAAATTAGGGTATGATCCCAGTAGGCAATGTTCCTAACGCAAACTGCGCCCTTCTTTCACAAGGTAATCAGAAAAAAAATTCCGCATAGAAATTGAGTCCATGTTTGGTCTTGGTCCTGCATTTCTAATTTGCATTGTAGGGATCCTTGTTTCACTGTCATCAGTGTTGACACCCTCCTTTTCACGAACGAAATTGTGAAGCACACATGCAGCTTTGGTGATGATGACTGCATTTTCAGGTGACATTTGCAAAAGGCCAAGAAAAGCTCTCCATTTGGCTGCCATTATTCCAAATGTACATTCAACCATCCTCCTTGCCCTGCTCAACCTCATATTAAAATTTCGTTTTTTCACATTTAAATTTCGTTGAGCATAAGGCCTCAATATGTGCTTGGATAAACCAAATGCTTCATCACCTATGAAGAAATAGGGTACATTTGGGGAGGAAGTTTTGGGTAAGGGCCTTGGTGCTGGCAATTCCAATCTGCCACTCTGTAAAAGTCTTCCAAAGTTGGAATTGCTGTAAATGCTAGAATCACTACTGCTTCCGTATGACCCTATGTCCACATAAAGGAAACGGTAATCCGCATCAGCAACAGCAAGTAGAACTAAGGAGAAATATTTTTTATAATTGAAAAACTTACTCCCACTACAGGGTGGACAAATGATTCTAATATGTTTGCCATCGATGGCTCCCAGGCAATGTGGAAATTCACAACGCAGCTCAAATAATTCGGCAACCTCTTCCCATTTCTGTTTATCAGGAAATCGTAAGTATTTGGGCTTCAATCGGTTTCCTACACGTATCCAGAACAATATTCTGAATTGTGCTTTTGCCAAGGCGGAATTCATAATGCAACGAACTGTAACTATTTCCTGTTGCCAGATATCTACATAAAGTTAAAATACAGAAAGATTATTTAAGTATTACATTTCCATCACAACACATCAAAATAATACAAACTATGGAAATTACTATCCCAAAAAAAACTAAGCAACTGGTGAGTAAGTACATGAAGTAGAAGGCCTAACATGACAGCCCAGTGTACACCGTAGAAAGATAGGCCCACTGAACACCTGGGGGAGGTCTAGATGAAGAGGAGCAGCTGGTGAGTATGTACGTGAAGGAGAAGGCCTAACATGACAGCCCAATGTACACCGTAGAAAGATAGGCCCACTGAACACCTGGGGGAGGTCTAGATGAAGAGGAGCAGCTGGTGAGTATGTACGTGAAGGAGAAGGCCTAACATGACAGCCCAGTGTACACCGTAGAAAGATAGGCCCACTGAACACCTGGGGGAGGTCTAGATGAAGAGGAGCAGCTGGTGAGTATGTACGTGAAGGAGAAGGCCTAACATGACAGCCCAGTGTACACCGTAGAAAGATAGGCCCACTGAACACCTGGGGGAGGTCTAGATGAAGAGGAGCAGCTGGTGAGTATGTACATGAAGGAGAAGGCCTGACATTAAATTGTTGATTTTTTATTTATTTTTTACCTCAGAGTCACCAATAGCCTCTCACAAGGAGAAATACAGCTCCTGAAAGATGTATCTGCATACTGAATATCAGCTTGTATTTCTTCTAGAAGGTCATCAAAGCTAAAATAAAGTTCACAATAGAACAACAAATGTAATAACTACAATAAAATATACATATGTACATTGATAATAAATCAAAGAAGAGAATGCTTACCTTTTGACTGTCATTCGGGTGTAATTGTAAAATTTGTCTGGGTGTCTGCGCAGATCCTCATACAAATTCCAAAACTGGCCTTTGTCCCTTCTGTCAGCAACTATGGGATGCACCCAGTACCTCCTTGTCCTTCTCCTTCTCCTCATTAATATAGCAATCACTAGAATTACTGCTAGTACAGCATACATTTTCAAATTCTACACAACACAACCTATCAGTTACACAGCTACTGTGTACAAGATCAACAGGATGTGACATCACAGAACTTGAGAGAAAAAAAAAAATTCAAAGTTACAGGAACCTGTCATTCATCCAGAAAAACGCATAAATCAAAAACACATACAAACGCGTTGCAACGCGTATGCGCAACGCGTACAAACGCGTATCTTAACGCGTACAAACGCATACCCTACACACATGCGCTTTCATCAGTTTTTCTCTACGTTGCAGTCTGAACGAGGCCTTAGTCTTTCTTAACATTTCACTTAACTGCCACAGCTTAGATGAACTTCCAGGAGACATTATACATGCCCCGCTTATATGATTTCTCTACTAGATACTCTACTTCTTCAAACAGGAACGGAAGAGGTTAAACTGTCGAAGGGAGGCAGAGAAACTTCTTTTGTTCCATTCTCTCTGCTCACTGCCTGGGGGTAGAAAAGCAAGACGGAGAAGGCTTCATTTCCCATCAAAATGCATCATCCCGACTTGCAGGAGAGGGGTTGTTTCTGTTGGCTTCTGCACCTGTCAGTCATTATCTATCCCTCACTTGTCTGAGTCACGCTGGCTTCCCACAGTATCGCACACTCTCCGCTCTCATTTTGCCACACCAGAGGCGTCGGTAAAATGCCAGGCTTTTACGGCATGATCTATTCTTTATGAATTGACATTTACTGACCTTTGCTGACATTTCTTAAGGTATTTACCGCACCAGTCGGTAATTTATCTCACTGCTTGGTAACTTCAGTTTTTCATGCGGTAACAGCCTTTATGAATTGACATTTTCCTAAGTGCTCAGTAAAGTCAGCTGTTTTCAGCATTACCGAATGTGGTAATGCGTTATAAATCAAGGCCAATGTCGTTCATTTGAAGGGAGCTGTCCCAGTGCTGAAAAGACCAGCCTCTGGGATGACCATAGTGAAGACATACTCTTCATAAGTTGATGAGTAATTTATCTCATCAGTGGTAATCTATCAGGAGATTACCATTTTTTTGTTCTTAAACTTGTAAGTAAAACCACCCCCCTCTGATGCATAACCTAACCCCCCCACCCCTCTGATGCCTAACCAACTCCCACCCACAATGCCTAACCCTAACCTTCGATGCCTAACCCTAACCAACCCCCTCCAATGCCTAACCCAAACCACACACCCCTCTAATCCCTAACCAACCCCCACCTACAATGCCTAACCCTAACCACCCCCCTCTGATGCCTAACCCTAACCAACCCCCTCCAATGCCTAACCCTAACCACACCCCCTGCAGATGCCTAACCCTAACCACCTCCCCCCTGCTGATGCTGATAAAAAAGCATGAGCAGAGCTACACCATCATTATGTCATCAGATATGAATCAGATCAACACTAATAGGATAAATGGGGTTGCCCGTTTAGGTGTTAACCAAAAGCCTGGTTATGAAGTTCTTTGGTGCACTCTCAAGCAGGGGGTGCCCCAGGCAACTGGCCTATACCACCGGTGTCACACACAAGGCCCATGGGCTGAATGCGGCACTCCTTGCCATTGTATGTTGCCCTCCAGAGCTTTAAATATGCATCATTGTAAAAAGTAAAAGCAGAACAGCACACAGAATTTTCTTTCAGGTGAGCACATCAGATGCATTGTCAGTTTGAGCCTGGGTGCAGCAACAACCCATGGGACCAGGGCCGGCCCTAGACTTTTTGCCGCCTGAGGCAAAGCTGGAGGGGTAGCGGGCAGAAAGGGGGTATTGGGCCTAGCGGCGGGGAGGGGGGGTCGGACCCCCCCCCTCTCTCGCCTGGGTCCCCCGATCTGCGCTCCTCCTCCAGCGTTATGTACGAGCCTGCATATGATGATTTGAAGAGGCAACGGGCGGGGGAATCACTCACCTCTTCCGCGTTCCATCGTGTGCTCCACTGACGTCACTTCCTGCAAGGCCGTCCACTTACAATACAGTGGGCGGCGTTGCCGAAAGTGACGTCAGTGAGGCACACGATGGAACGCGGAAGAGGTGAGTGATTCCCCCGCCTGTTGCCTCTTCATCATATGCAGGCTCGTACATAACACTGGAGGAGGAGCGCAGATCGGGGGACCCAGGCAAGGGAGGGGGGGTCCGACCCCCCTCCCCGCCGCTAGGCCCAATACCCCCTTTCTGCCCGCTACCCCTCCAGCTCGGCGGGCGGCCCCCAGCGTCTATTGACAAGCGGGTGCCGCCCCCCAGATCTGCCGCCTGAGGCAAATGTTTCCCCCCCTCCTCATGAGCGGGCCGGCCCTGCATGGGACCCCTCAGTAAAATGAGCACAGGGCCCCCCCTGAAGATCCAAACCCCCTTGTGTGGCTGGTAAAACAACCCCCCTCAACCAAAAGACTATGGGGGAAATGAAGGCTGCCATCTTGCCTTGGGCCACATTTCGTCACGATCCCTTTCTGCCGAAGCAGCCCTGTGTTGGGTAAATATTAAACTGCTCCACTGCGCTACTCTACAGAAGGAAGAGGGGGGGGGGGAGATAGCCCTCCATATTTGCTATAGTTACGCAACTTTGTTTGAGACTGTTCAATAATTGCTAAATCTTAATAAACAATTTGGCCCACGACTTAAACTAGATTTTAGATTTTGGCCCCTTACGTGATTGACTTTAACACCCCTGGCCTATGCCTAAAAACGGTGTTGCAGCTCATAATGGAGCTATTACAGGGATAAACAAAAGCTCCACCTCTGAGCGTTGCAATAGGGCAAGGAAACCGTTTGTGTCGGAGTTTTGCTTTAAACACCACCGTATGCGGAATAAATTGACAGCCTCCGTAATACAGCATTATTAACTTGTTGCCAAACGTCTCCCACTGGTTGGGACTCGGGAGTGTAGGGGGTTAATCTCCTCTGCGCTCATTGTTTCTCCATGGTCTCCTGGTGTCGAGAAAAGTCTCGGCACGCACGGAACATGCTAATTGTATGAATAATGAGAGGAGCACTCACAGAAAGATCTGAGACCTTTAAGCTTTCCTGCCTGTTAGAGCCCGGAATGCAAAAAAGTCTGGTCTGCTCACTGTCGGATAGTGGGGGAGCGGCATGGGGGCTGAGCAGAGGCAGACACGGTTTATTTTTATCTGACAATTTTATTCTTCATCACGTATCTGTCAAAGCTTTGTCTGTCTTCCTAACTATTTTCAAATCACCCCACCCTCACAATTTGGGGGGGGACAGCAAAGTTTTCAGAATTGGCGGAATATACAAGAAAAGTAAAACAAGCCTGTTGTGAAAACAGGAAGGTTAAAGCAAGATTCCATTAATGGTTCGCCCTTTTTTCTCACCACTCAGAAACAAGCGAAAAAAGAATAAATAAATTGTGTTAGAACTTTTACAAAAGTGCCCGATTTTGCTGTGATCACATGACCATGGTCAGAGATGTCCTAGAAAGTGGACTTCCTGACTCCCTTCCACAATCAACCTCTCAGACTTCCATAAGGTGCTGCAGGAAGGAGGGTAAGTGGAAGCTCAGGCAACACCCTATTCCAGAAGGTGAAATAGGAAAAAGTATTGAGTGGTAGTGTGACCCACAGCTCGTGCCATACGGAGTTGCAGTAAGGATGGTAAGTAACAGCGTGGCCACTGGCCTGCCCAGAAGACTCTGGGAGAGGAAAGGTAAGTGGCAGTCCGAGCCATATCAAAATGAAAGAGATTGTCCCGCCGCTTGTACACTAGACTCAACGCTGGCCACTTGGTGTAATAAAACAGACAGTACCTTTTCCTGCCGTTACCAACTGAAAGTGTAACCCTATGCAGCGGGGATGGTGCCTGTATGGTACGAAGAAGTAACTCCTGCAGCCGGGATAAGTGTAATGCAAGCGAGTTGTCCATGAGAAGCACCGGTGTCATCTGATACCACTCCGATTCTCCTTCCGGACTCAATGTAGCGAGTCATGTTGTGGCCTCCAGCCGTCTGTAAAGTCCAATACTACTCGTCCATGTGTCTCCAGTGGAGATGGCTGGGCTTCCTGACTAAGGGAGCACAACAAAGTAAAGAAGCACCCAAAACAGAATAAATCTAAGTTAAAAACCAAATATAATTTAGAAATAGAGGTGGGTTACCTCTATGAGGACACAATCAATTTTTATTTAGCAAGGGAAACGCATTTCGTGGGGGCATGCCCACTTCATCAGGCCATTAACAGTGCCAAAAGATCAAGCCTCTAAGATATGGTCACTATGACTTACCTTCATAACACAAGTACAAGTGTGGCCACATCTGTTATGTATTGGGGTCCTGTGTATTGGGTGCGAGGGTAAAAGCTGGGGTCTCCTATGGCCTATGACAGGACCTTTATGCGAATAGAAGGGGAGTCAGCTGATCGGCCGGTCAGCTGACTCCAGCAGTGCTCCTGATTGGCTGAGTGACTGGGGCGGCGCTGTGGGGCGCTCTCAGTATATATAGGACCTGCCTGTCAGTAGCTCCTTGTCTGCTGTTGCAAATGCTACATGTTAGCACTCAGACCTTAGTCAGATCCCAAAGTGTGCTAGAACCAGCAGGAGCTGGGGATCCACACTTAGGCCTGGTGCAAGCCAAAAACCGCTAGCAGATCCACAAAATGCTATCAGATTTTCAAACGCTTTTGCTTATTTTTCTGTAGCGTTTCAGCTAGCATTTTGCGGTTTTGGGAAGCGTTTTTGATGTAGTAGATTTCATATATTGTTACAATAAAGCTGTTACTTAACAGCTTCTGTAACAAAAACGCCGGCAAAACCGCTCTGAACAGGCGTTTTTCAAAGCGGTTTGCGGTTTTCCTATACTTAACATTGAGGCAGAAACGCATCCACAATCCGAAAAATGCCTCACCCCGGGAGTATGCATTTCTGCAAAACGCCTCCTGCTCTGGTGTGCCCCAGCCCATTGAAATACATTACCCAAGCGTGTCCGCAGCCGCAAGCGGATCGCAAAACGCAGCCGAACCGCTCTGGTGTGCACTAGGCCTAAGTCAGATTCTGTTGATAGCTAAAGTAGTAATTGAATTGTATTATTTGTTATGACCTTCTGCTAGCCTTGACTACTCTTTTGCCTACTGATTCTGTGCTTCTGCCTATCTGATCCTGTTGCCGACTCAGCCTGAACTCTACTCTGATTTAGCCTTCTTTCTTTGTACCGTATCTGTCCGTTTGTTGCCGAATCTGCTTGTCTGACTCTCCTGCCCTCCCCAGTGAGCCTAGTCCCTGGTGAGGGATTCTCTGTACAGCTTAATCACCTGCTCCTCAGGTGACCAGTAGCTGCGGTACAGTCTTAATCACCTGATCCTCAGGTGACCAGTAGCTGCAGTACAGTTTTAATCACCTGCTCCTCAGGTGACTAGTAACCACCGTACTGTCTTCATCACCTACTCCTAAGGTGATTAGGAGCTGCAGTACAGTCTTGATCTCCTGCCCCTCAGGTGATCACCTGCTGCAGTGCAGTCTGAATCACCCACTCCATGGGTGATCAGTACACGTTGTCTTACTGTGCACCACCCGCTCCTCGGGTGAACTGATTACTAGTTCATCTGCATCTCCGGCTTGCTGATCCCTGTGTTCTATAGAGATATCTCCCTCTACTAGCTCCTCTGGGGGAGTTGGTATCTCTATCTGTATTACTGTTGCACCAAACACCTATCTTTACATCTGGTTGTCCTGTGTCTCGCTATACTCGCATTATTGGTGATTCTGCAGATCACTACATAATCAGGTATAGCATCTGTATTATTGGTGATACTGCAGATCACCAATAATCAGAAAATCTGTTCTTGCTGACACCAATCGTTACAGAACAGCAGACCAAACATTATGGACGCACTGCGTAGTCAGGTTGAAGTCCTGACCACCACGGTAAACAATGTTACCGGGGTGATCAATACCCAACAGACTCAGATCACTCAACTGTCTGGGACAGTACAGGTACTTCAAACGACTATTGATACAGTGTGATCCCCTTCAGTCACGGACCTTCGTAGATCTGACTTTCAGAATTTCAGAAACTGTGTGCTATCCTATTTTGAGTTGAGGCCCAATCTGTCAGGATCTGAGAACCAGAGGGTAACCCTTATAAAGACCCTTTTGTCAGGAGATTCACAAACATGGACATATAGTCTTCACACAGGGCATGAGGCATTGTCCTCAGTTCAGGAGTTTTTTAAGGTTATGGCCATTATATACGATGATCCAGATATTGCTATCACGGCTGAGAGGAAATGAAAGACTCTCAGGCAGGGTCGTAATCCAGTGGAGGTTTATGCCGCAGAATTTAGGAGGTTGGGCTGTATCTGCTAGATGGGGAATGTATGCTTTATTAGACGGTTTCCTGTCAGGACTATCTGATGCAGTTTCTGATTTGATGTTAGGTCATCCTGAGCCTAAATCTCTAGACGAAGCAATTTCATTGGCGGTGCGGGTTGATCGCCACCTTCGCTATCAAAAACAAACCCGTGGGAGAAATTCTGTAAGATCTGTTTCCTATGCCTCTTCTCCACCCTCGTCACCTCAGGACAAACCGATGCAGATCGGTCAGTCTAGATTAACACAAGTGGAGAAGAATCACAGACGGTCAGAAAGACTCTGTCTATACTGTGCTGAGGAGGGTCACATTGTCCAGAATTGCCCAAAAAAGACGGGAAACGCTGCCGCCTAGGTGTAGTCAGAGGTAATACCCTAGGCGAGACGTGTTTACCTCTAGATAATAACCGCTTTCTCCTCCCTTGCTTCATTACCTGGGAGGGTCGGGCCACGGCCACAGAAGCATTCGTGAACTCAGGCTCTGCAGCTAATTTTATAGATTATGACTTTGTCAAAAAATTGGGGATTCCCTTACTTCCTTTAGACCGTCAGATTTTGATCACAGCGGTAGATGACTCTCCGTTACAGTGTAGACAGCCTCTCTCCCAGACCCCCTTATTGTTGTGTAATATAGGGGTTCTACATAACGAGAAACTACAGTTCTTTGTCCTGCAAATGGCAACCTCTACCATAATCCTCGGTATGCCTTGGTTGCAACTACACTCCCCTCAGATCGACTGGGCTTCAGGTCAGCTACAGAGCTGGTCAGCCCATTGTCATCATCATTGTTTGGAGAAAGTTGCTGTTTGCGCCACCAAGGTTCAGGTGAAAGGGGTGCCAGTGCAGTACGCAGAATTTTCTGACGTGTTTTGTCCAAAATCAGCAGAGAAACTCCAGCCACACCGGAGCTTCGACTGTCCCATAGAGTTAAGATCAGGTTGTATGCCCCCTAGAGGCCATCTCTATAATCTGTCGGGGCCAGAGAAGCTGGCTATGCAGGAATACATTAAAGAAAATTTGGCCAGGAGCTGGGTTCTTTTTTTGTACAGAAAAAGGACGGTGGGCTTCGACCCTGTATTGACTATCGGGGTTTAAATAAGATCACAGTGAAAAATTGCTATCCACTGCCTTTGATTGACGATTTGTTTGCTCAGGTAACTAATGCCAGTATCTTCTCTAAGCTAGACCTACGAGGAGCATACAACCTGGTACGCATTAGGGATGGTGATGAATGGAAGACGGCATTCAACACGCCCGATGGGCACTACGAGTATCTGGTCATGCCCTTCGGGTTGTGTAATGCTCCTGCCGTCCTCCAGGAGTTGATCAATGAAGTCTTTAGGGAAGTTCTGGGAAAATTTGTGCTAGTGTATCTGGATGATATACTGATTTTCTCACCCAATCTAAGAGAACATCGGAAACATGCGAAGTTCGTTTTAAGAAAATTGAGGCAGAACTCGTTGTATGCGAAGTTAGAGAAATGCCTCTTTGAAGTCACTAAGGTCCCTTTTTTGGGATATATCATTTCCACTTCAGGTCTCTCCATGGATCCTGAAAAAGTCTCTGCTGTATTGGAGTGGCCTCAACCTGTAGGATTGAAGGCACTCCAAAGATTTCTTGGCTTTGCCAATTACTACAGGAAGTTCATCAAAGGGTTTTCTTCTGTAGTGTCACCCCTCACCAACCTTACCAAGAAGGGGGCTGACACTTACCATTGGACAGTAGAGGCACAGTCTGCCTTCGCTACGTTGAAAAAGTTATTTTGTTCTGCTCCCATTTTGAGACACGTGGATGTCACCTTCCCCTTCATTGTTGAGGTGGATGCATCGGAGACTGGGGTTGGGGCTGTGCTGTGTCAACATTCTGGACTTCAAGGCAAATTACATCCCTGTGCCTTCTTTTCTCGTAGGTTCTCTCCAGCCGAGAGGAACTACGATATTGGCAATAGGGAGCTCTTGGCCATTAAGTTATCCTTTGAAGAATGGCGCCATTGGCTGGAAGGGGCAGAACATACGATCACGGTCTATACTAATCATAAAAATTTGGAGTACATTGAAGGGGCCAAAAGACTTAGCCCCAGACAGGCTCGCTGGTCCTTGTTCTTTACAAGGTTCAGGTTTGTCATCACGTATACACTGGGAAGTAAGGATGTCAAAGCAGATGCATTATCTAGGTGTTTTGAGCCTGAGACAGTTCAGCCATCAACCCCTGAGACCATCTTACCTCAAAGACTGGTGGTGGCAGCCACGGAAACCTGGGAAGACTGGGAGCTTACCCTAGGGCCTTACCAGCAAGATATTCCAGAAGGGAAGCCCGAGGGGGTTCTGTTTGTGCCACTTCCTTTTCGCCTACAACTCTTGCAATTGTTCCACGCCCATAAGAATGCAGGGCATCCCGGGGCTGCTCGAACTCAGGACCTACTGGCCAGATGTGTATGGTGGCCTTCATTGGCTCTTGATTGCAAAGAGTTTGTGAGAGAGTGCTCTGTGTGTGCCAGAAATAAGCCCTCTCATCAAGCACCAGTAGGTACACTACAACCTTTACTGGTGCCAAATGAACCATGGACACACTTGTCTATGGACTTTATAGGAGAACTCCCCAGGTCTGAGGGCAAGTCGGTCATCTGGGTGGTAGTTGATAGGTTCAGTAAAATGGCTCATTTTGTCCCTCTGAAGGGACTCCCCTCGGCCCAGGAATTGGCTGATCTCTTCATCCAGCACATTTTCCGGCTGCATGGCATTCTGGAGAATGTGGTGTCAGATAGGGGAGCCCAGTTTGTGTCTAAATTCTGGAGAGCCTTTTGCCACCAGCTCGGTATGGACCTGTCATTTTCATCAGGCTACCGCCCACAGACCAAGGGACAGACCGAAAGAGTTAACCAGTCTTTGGAGCAATTTCTCAGGTGTTATGTGGCAGATGCGCAGTCAGATTGGGTAAAGTTCCTGCCATTTGCGGAATTTGCGCATAATAATCTGAAGAGTACCTCTTCAGGTTTTTCTACTTTCGAGGTGGTTTCAGGGAGATCTCCCAAATTCTCTCCTATACCAGTGGCATCTTCCCTTTTTCCGGCTCTAGAGGATTGGCAAAGGGCATTGAAGGAAATTTGGGTGCTTGTAAAAAGGAATCTGGGAAAAGCCCTCCAGACGCAGAAAAAACAGGCAGATAAAAGGCGGTTGAGTGGAAGTTTTCCCCAGGAGACATGATGTGGTTGTCTACTCGGCATCTGGCGTTAAAGCAACCATCAGACCCAGATTTGTAGGCCCATACCCTGTGTCCAGAAAGATTAATGACGTGACATATGTGATTGATCTCCCAGCCAGCATGAGAGGTGTGAGATCATTTCATGTTTCTTTGTTGAAGCCTGCTGTGCATGTGGATTCCCCCCCCCCCCCCCCCAATGACGATTGACGACCAACCTGAGTATGAGATCGAGAAGATTTTAGATTCTCGATTAGTGCAGAATTCTGTACAGTACCTGGTCCATTGGAAGGGGTATGGCCTGGAGGAGAGAACTTGGGTTCCGGATTGCCGCATGCATGCCGAGGATCTAAAGAGAGAGTTTCATGAGTTACACCCTGAAAAGCCGCCGCGCAATTGCATGGTGGAGTTTTGCCTGGTCCTTCAGTTGCACATAGACTGAGGGCAGGCGACGGGTCCTTTATGCGAATAGAAGGGGAGTCAGCTGATCGGCCGGTCAGCTGACTCCAGCAGTGCTCCTGATTGGCTGAGTGACTGGGGCGGCGCTATGGGGCGCTCTCAGTATATATAGGACCTGCCTGTCAGTAGCTCCTCGTCTGCTGTTGCAAATGCTACATGTTAGCACTCAGACCCTAGTCAGATCCCAAAGTTTGCTAGAACCAGCAGGAGCTGGGGATCCACACTTAGTCAGATTCTGTTGATAGCTAAAGTACTAATTGAATTGTATTATTTGTTATGACCTTCTGCTAGCCTTGACTACTCTTCTGCCTACTGATTCTGTGCTTCTGCCTATCTGATCCTGTTGCCGACTCAGCCTGAACTCTACTCTGTTTTAGCCTTCTGTTTTTGTACCGTATCTGTCCATTTGTTGCCGAATCTGCTTGTCTGACTCTCCTGCCCTTACCAGTGAGCCTAGTCCCTGGAGAGGGATTCTCTGTACAGCTTAATCACCTGCTCCTCAGGTTACCAGTAGCTGCGGGACAGTCTTAATCACCTGCTCCTCAGGTGACCAGTAGCTGCAGTACAGTCTTAATTACCTGCTCCTCAGGTGACTAGTAACCACGGTACTGTCCTCATCACCTGCTCCTCAGGTGATTAGGAGCTGCAGTACAGTCTTGATCTCCTGCCCCTCAGGTGATCACCTGCTGCAGTGCAGTCTGAATCACCCGCTCCACGGGTGATCAGCATTCAGTACACGTTGTCTTACTGTGCACCTCGGGTGAACTGATTACTAGTTCATCTGCAACTCCGGTTTGGTGGAGTGCTGATCCCTGTGTTCTATAGAGATATCTCCCTCTACTAGCTCCTCTGGGGGAGTTGGTATCTCTATCTGTATTACTGTTGCACCAAACACCTATCTTTACATCTGGTGGTCCTGTGTCTCGCTATACTTGCATTATTGGCGCTTCTGCAGATCACTACATAATCAGGTATAGCATCTGTATTATTGGTGATACTGCAGCTCACCAATAATCAGAAAATCTGTTCTTTCTGACACCAATCGTTACAGATAATTGGTCAAAAGGGAAAGAAAAGTCAAGGTATACACATAAACAATAGCCCTTCTACCCGATGTTCCTGGCATGCTCTGGTGGCTTTTTGCCTACTGACAGAAAATAATTTATCCATTTGCACATCTACTTGACCTTACACACGTAAGAATGATCAGAGTTTACCAGCACATCCAATTGCTGAACTATTAAAACAATCGCTTATCACTGCCTCTGATCAGCTGGCAATCCGGACCAGATTTCTGGAAAGGTCAAAAAGGCCCGGGCCTTGGGTGCCTGCAGGCCAAGGGGCACCTGGACATGAAGGAGGGGTTACTACATATAAAAGAGGAGGCTGAAAATGGTGAGAAACACATAAAAAAGGGAAACTGATACTCAAGGGGTTCATTAAAGTAAACCAGAGACTAAGAAATAGAACAAATTGATACTTACCCTGGGCTTCCTCCAGCCCCATAAGCACGTGTGAGTCCCTCACTGTCCTCCCGCGGTATGCCGTTCAGCCGAGATCAGCCCTGGTAACTGGCTCACACGCATGGGTCCGGGTCTACTGCACATGCGCGGGAGGTCCGCGCATGTGAAGAAGACCCAGGCTGGACCTAACTAAGCCAGTTACCAGGGCTGATAACGGCAGACCGCGGGAGGACTGCGAGAGACTCAGATATGCTTATGGGGATGGAGGAAGACCCGGGTAATTATGTATCCATTCTACTTCTTAGTCTCTGGTACACTTTGAAGAAAGGGGTGGCTGTACATGGATGAAACACATGGAAGAGGGGGCCACACATGGAATAGGAGGGGCACTGCTGCACAAGAAAGGGGAGCCACAGCATACTTAGCCTTGGGGCACAAAAAGTATAAATCCGGCCTTGCTGGCAGTGCAGATCACCTGTAATCAATGGGCAATCCTTTTATTTTGAGCAGATTGTTTGCCGATCAGAAGTAAATCTCGTGTGGTGTGTTCCAGTCCTGAGGCCGATGCTTTGCAGCCTTACTGTCCATTACATTTTGTAAAAGCAGTTTTCAGTCACTTTTATAAAGCTCTGGCGGGTTTTGTCGCTGTGTGTGGCATCCGTCATCTATAGAGCACTTTCCTGCTGGGAACTCGCTTCATTCTCATCATTGTAAAAAGCAGAGGAGCATAATTCAGCAAATATTACCATGGTTTGGTTCAGCGAAAGCAAATATAATTATTCCTTAATGATTTGTGACTCTCGTAGAAACACGTTTCCTTTAAATGGGGCCTTTATTTAAAACCCAACTACGGTAAATCCAAAACTGAACATGACAGTTTCTGAAAGCAATCATTTTACAACCCACAGGGCTTCCCAGCTAAGATGTCATGGGGCACCTTTCCTGGGATTCAACCCCCACCCGCCCACATGTGGCCAGAGAAGCCCCCCCTTTATGCACTACAACCACCTACATCCCGGCAGTCTCTCCCCACACTGCAGAGTAGCACAGTGCAGCATTATACTTACCTGTTCTAGTGCTGTCAGGCCTCGTCTGTTCCTCCCCCAATCACAATCTCTGCTGCATACTTGCCTCCAACTCCCAATGCATGTCACGTGACATGCAGGAAGTCTCACGTCAGGAGCCAGAGGCATATATACAGTAGTGCTCGGCTACCCCTTTTCAAAATCAGGATTGATCGTTCCTATTCTGCTTGCTCTAATCTTTATGAATTAACCTTCAGTGACATGTGTTGTGATAATCTCTGCACAAGGCAGTAATTTCCCGCACTGCTCAGGAATTGTAGCTTTTCATGCGGAAACAACTTTTATGAATGGACACTTTGCTAAATGGTCGGTAAAGTCAGTTGTTTTGAGCATTACCGCATGCGGGAATGCTTTATGAATAGAGGCCATTGTGTCTAAAGTCCAACCACACAACTGGGACATGGTAGTTTTCAGCCCAGACACCTCCAAAAAATTATGCAGCAATTGTGTTTTGGGTTAAATATAGGGGGTATCAGCACAGCAGCAGTGGCCTGTGGCACCCTGGCGGTGGGAGCAGCAAAGACAGCAGGAGCAGGGCAATGCAGCAGCAACAGGTGTAACGTCTGCCAGCATCATGCCGGACGTGGCACTTGGCAGTGGCACATGGAATGTGGCACTTGGCATGTGGCACTTGGCACGTGGCACTTGGCATGTGGCACTTTGCATGTGGCACTTTGCACGTGGCACTTTGCACTTGGCACGTGGCACTTTGCACTTGGCACGTGGCACTTAAGACTTGGCACATGCCACGTGCCAAGTGCCACGTGCCAAGTGCCACGTGCCAGTCAGACAACAGAGGAGAAGACACTAACTGTCACACTGGCACTGCTCAGCAGCACAGCAGTTCTGTAGTAAGCTAACACAGTAGTACTACTACTCTAACAACTACTAGCATTGACTGCAGTACTACAGTACTAACTACACAATAACACAGTAATCCTATTCCCTAATCCCTAACCTAACCTATACTGTAGCCAGCTTAGGCTAATAGCTGGCCAGCAGGCAGCAGCTGGCCTGGTCTGTGCACAGCACACACACAGACACATAGCAGCTGCAGCAGCCCTGCAGCACACACTCTGACTGTCACACAATGAAATCAAGCTTCAGTGGGTTGCAAAAGTATTTGGCCCCCTTGAAGTTTTCCACATTTTGTCACATTACTGCCACAAACATGCATCAATTTTATTGGAATTCCACGTCAAAGACCAATACAAAGTGGTGTACACGTGAGAAGTGGATCGAAAATCATACATCATTCCAAACATTTTTTACAAATAAATAATTGCAAAGTGGGGTGTGAGTAATTATTCGGCCCCCTGAGTCAATACTTTGTAGAACCACCTTTTGCTGCAATTACAGCTGCCAGTCTTTTAGGGTATGTCTCTACCAACTTTGCACATCTAGAGACTGAAATCCTTGCCCATTCTTCTTTGCAAAACAGCTCCAGCTCAGTCAGATTAGATGGACAGCGTTTGTGAACAGCAGTTTTCAGATCTTACCACAGATTCTCGATTGGATTTAGATCTGGACTTTGACTGGGCCATTCTAACACATAGATATGTTTTGTTTTAAACCATTCCATTGTTGCCCTGGCTTTACGTTTAGGGTCATTGTCCTGCTGGAAGGTGAACCTCCGCCCCAGTCTCAAGTCTTTTGCAGACTCCAAGAGGTTTTTTTCCAAGATTGCCCTGTATTTGGCTCCATCCATCTTCCCATCAACTCTGACCAGCTTCCCTGTCCCTGCTGAAGAGATGCACCCCCCGAGCATGATGCTGCCACCACCACATTTGACATTGGGGATGGTGTGTTCAGAGTGATGTGCAGTGTTAGTTTTCTGCCACACATAGCGTTTTGCATTTCGGCCAAAAAGTTCCATTTTGGTCTCATCTGACCAGAGCACCTTCTTCCACATGGTTGCTGTGTCCCCCACATGGCTTGTGGCAAACAGCAAACGGGACTTCTTCAGCATTCTGTTAACAATGCCTTTCTTCTTGCCACTCTTCCATAAAGGCAACTTTGTACAGTGCATGACTAATAGTTGTCCTATGGACAGAGTCTCCCACCTGAGCTGTAGATCTCTGCAGCTCGTCCAGAGTCACCATGGGCCTCTTGACTGCATTTCTGATCAGCGCTCTCCTTGTTCGGCCTGTGAGTTTAGGTGAACGGCCTTGTCTTGGTAGGTTTACAGTTGTGCCATACTCCTTCCATTTCTGAATGATCGCGTGAACAGTGCTCCGTGGGATGTTCAAGGCTTTGGAAATCTTTTTGTAGCCTAAGCCTGCTTTAAATTTCTCAATAACTTGATCCCTAAACTGTCTTGTGTGTTCTTTGGATTTCACTGTGTTGTTGCTCCCAATATTCTCTTAGACAACCTCTGAGGCCCTCTCAGAGCAGCTGTATTTGTACTGACATTAGATTACACACAGGTGCACTCTATTTAGTCATTAGCACTCATCAGGCAATGTCTATAGGCAACTGACTGCACTCAGATCAAAGGGGGCCGAATAATTATGCACACACCACTTTGCAGTTATTAACCCCTTCACTATCACTACACTATTCTTATATATTGTTATTTGTAAAAAAAAATGTTTAGAATCATGTATGATTTTCGTTCCACTTCTCATGCGTACACCACTTTGTGTTGGTCTTTCATGTGGAATTCCAATAAAATTGATTCATGTTTGTGGCAGTAATATGACAAAATGTGGAAAACTTCAAGGGGGCCGAATACTTTTGCAACCCACTGTAATTAACTATACAACAATAGTGTAGTGATAGTGAAGGGGTTAATCACTGAACAGCTTTAGGTTTATCACTGTGTACAGCACTTGCTAGACCAGCAGCACTGGAGCACACACTCTGACTGTCACTCACTGAATGAAATCAAGCTAGCTAGTCTAATTAACAATATAACAATAGTGTAGTGATAGTGAAGGGGTTAATCACTGAACAGCTTTAGGCTTATCACTGTGTACAGCACTTGCTAGGCCAGCAGCACTGGAGCATGTCTCTCAGTAAACATTCACAAGCAAGGAAGATCTGTCTCATCATGCCAGCCCTCCTTATTATACAGGGGGCTGGCCAGGGTTCCTTTCTGTGATTGGGTGCCAGGGCTTAGGCTGGGAGCCCTCTGATTGGCTCAATGAGGTCAGGTGGGGCTGGCCAGGGTTCCCCTCTGTGATTGGTTGCTAGGACTTTTGCTGGGAGCCCTCTGATTGGCTCAATGACATCCTGGACGTCTTACAGTATCTCAATAGTCGGATTTCTGCGGAAATCTTTGGATATCCGAGGATATCCGCATTGCCAGCCAACTATCCGCAGATAGCTATCCGGATTTCTACAGAAATCCGGTATCTGAATCTGAATTGGATAGCTGAAAAAAAGTCGGATATCCGGGTTACCCGGATATCTGGAATCCGGATGAGCACCACTGCATATATACAGAATGGGGTAGAAGAGTGAGCGCCTATAGCCCCTACCCCTGAGAGTCACAGGGGTGCTATAGTTTCGCCCCGATAATACTACTTTTGACACACAAAACAAATGCTCACTCCCAGACAGCACTCTGCCACTTATAGGGCTCGATTCACAAAGCGGTGATAACCCAGTTAGAGACTTTAGGCGTGATAACCATTGCACCACGCTGGTGAAAAGCCAGTTTAGGCGTGATAAGTTTAGGTGTGATAAGTTTAGGTGTGATAAGTTTAGGCATGCTAAGTTTAGATAAGTGTAGATAGCGTGCAAAGTCCCGCACGCAAAGCAGCGCCATTAAACTCTATGCGAAGTGCACCAGACTTTGCTAGCGCAAAACTTTTGATCAGCTGTGCACTACGGTGCTAACGCAGTTGGTGCTTAAACTTATCATGGCTAAACTTATCACACCTAAACTTATCATGCCTAAACTTATCACACCTAAACTTATCACACCTAAACTTATCATGCCTAAACTGAGTTTAGGCGTGATAAAGGGCTTTTCACCAGCGTGCTAACTGTTAGCACCGCTTTGTGAATCAGGCCCATAGAGTCTGCAAACTGCCAGTTAGCCAATAAGAAGTGCAAATAAATTACACCTAGGGCTTGATTCACAAAGCGGTGCTAACAGTTAGCACCCTGGTGAAAAGCCCTTTATCATGCCTAAACTCAGTTTAGGCATGATAAGTTTAGGTGTGATAAGTTTAGGTGTGATAAGTTAAGGCATGATAAGTTTAGGTGTGATAAGTTTAGGCATGATAAGTTTAAGCGCCAACTGCGTTAGCACCGCAGTGCACAGCTGATCAAAAGTTTTACGCTAGCAAAGTCTGGTGCACTTTGTATAAAGTTTAATGGCGCTGCTTTGCGTGCGGGACTTTGCAAGCGATCTAAACTTATCTAAACTTAGCACGCCTAAACTTATCACTCCTAAACTTAGCATGCCTAAACTTATCACACCTAAACTGGCTTTTCACCAGAGTGGTGCAATGGTTATCATGCCTAAAGTCTCTAACTGGGTTAGCACCGCTTTGTGAATCGAGCCCCTAGTCTGCAATACTTAATTAAGCAGAGGCTGAGCAATACAGCCATATGTGGTAGAGGGTTCAGTCGCACAAAGGGCTTGATTCACAAAATGGTGCTAACTGTTAGCACGGGCGTGCTAAACAGTTAGCAGACTTTTGCGCGTGCAAAGCCCCGCTGACCTTTGCGCGTGATCGGTTATCGTGTTATCGTGTTCAAATCTTTGCACGCGCAAAAGTCCTTGTGAAACTGTATATGTCTCTAGCTGTGCAACAACCCTTACACACCTAAGATATCTATATCCTGCTATTTCCTTTTCCTAGATATGGGGTCATACACACACTTCTTGTGAACTACAAAGCATAGCTCCCAACTGTCCCTTTTTCTGAGGGACAGTCCATGTTTGGGGACCTAATCCCTCTGTCCCTCTTTCCTTCCCATTTGGCCCTCTTTCAGGACTGATTTCCAGATCTGTGTAAATATATGTCCCTTTCTCATTAACATGTGTTTAGCTGACTCTAAACTATTTCCACCAATTAAATTGATATATTTATTTTTTTCAAATGTTAAAATGAAGGAAAACTACTGATGATAGAAAGGACCAATGTGGTCTGAATGTTAAAAGGACATCTTTTAACCCTGAATACTTTGTGATATGCATGGCAAGGGGTGTTGTAGGGGCGTGGTTAGATGTGTGGCAGAGGCGTGTCTTAAAGTATACCTTTTTCTTATCTCAAAAAGTTGGAAAGTAAGTATGTACAAAGAAGTCTCACCTTCTCATATTGACACAGGATGTACTGTAATGTTGACATTCTGTTAAATTTAGTCTGGGATCTATTGTTCTTCTCCCTTAGGGTGTCACATGGCCACATCTGATTGACCCGCCCACCAGCTAAATTCACAGAGGCGAGGAGGAAAGATGTATTGCAGTAAGGAGCATATCAGATCCATGAAACAGGCACAGCACTTTGCGTTGATACACTCTTTAAATTCACTTACCATCCTCGATTGCTTATTAGAATTTGCTTTGTTCAGTTTTGGATTTAGCTGGGCTTAAAAAAATTGATTAGCTCTGAGTTAGAGGAACAAAGGTGCAGAAGACGGTGACAAAGGTCTGCTCGGTCTGTGAAATCATTGCTGATGGTGCTAATAGCGCAGTCCACTCGGATCTATTGATCGCTGCTCTCGACACTCTTACCGGAGCTGAGAGGTCACAGCAGAAAATACAACCATCGCTCAGTACCTGGCCTCACATTGGATATCTCTTTCATAAGATGCTTTCTCCGCAGGTAGGATCGCTCTCTCAGTCCCCTGCATTACTACAGTGGAAGTCTGCCACCCGCCGTGTATTGATTCAGTAATCTCCCAGGAGGTCAAGAAGCTAAGCCAGTGCACTGTCCAGCTGTTACTAAACTATGGCTCCCGCAGTTACCATGCCAAGGATTTTTATAGGCATTTAAAGCTGCACTCCGAGCATATGCACACATAAAAAAATACCATAAAAAGCGGTTGCATATTAAATATAGACTCATTAAATGCATAAAAACACCATTTAATGCAGTTCTATTTCAGCAGAGAATGAGGAAAGCCTGAGTTCATGCTGGTGTTTTTGTTGTTTTGGTTTTTAGTTTTAAATAGTTATATTGTTTTTTATTTTTTTTAATGCATATCATGATTTGCATTGTGCATAGATTTGTGCATTACATAGAAACTATATTTCCAGTATCCATTTTGTATTCTCTGCCTGGCTGGGTTTTCAATGCTGATATCGGGTGCTAATGTCAGATACTGGTTGTCTGGACTGATCATCGTTGCATGAGTTGACCAGGTTCCACCCCCTTCCCATTATCAGGGATGATCAGAACAGGGCTGGTTTTAGTGGCAGAGCCTCCGAAGACAGGAAGGAGAATGGCTGCCGGCGTCTGTATCCTGGGGGAGGTGGGTTAAAATGCCCGCTGAGCATAAGGCTCTTACAAGCCTCCGAGCCTGACCTCGGAATACCGCCAGGGAGGTTAAGGTAGCCATAAACTAACCAAATCAAAAGCCACCAGATCAACCATCAGATGGATCCCTCTCTGATCGAGTCTGATCATAGAGGAATATTATTACCTGCCCATATCTGTACTTTAGGGGCACCTGTACTCTGTGACACCGTCTCATGTATGTGACATCAGCACATGAGATGGGGTCACAGGGTACAGGCACCCCAGGCAATGGAGAGAATATGCTATGAGATACACGGCAGATAGGTGAGCTACTTCCACACTGACCACGGTCTCTGGGAGCACCACATATACTGAGGGGAGACCAGCCACGGGGTCTGTTGGGTCCGTTGTTAGTCAGAATATTGAATACCGTTACCAGTGGTGCTCACCGCCAGGTCGTGATCACGCTTACGCGTGGATTCACGACCATTTTGACGCATTCCGCCTCGGACACGCTAAGCCGTGAATAGATTTTCAACCACGAAAATCTGCTTCGGCTACGCGTGAATGCGGACAGAAATCCGCATTCACGCTCGTGAAACCCGGCGCTGAAGTCGTGGTTTGCGGAAATGCGTCAAACTATGCGGAAGTGAAACATTGCAGGCCAATCAGAGTGCCCCAGCCAGGCCCTAGCAACCAATCACAGGAGGGGAGCTATGCCCTCCCCTCCTGAATATAAAGCGGCGGCCATGATGGAAAAGCTCTGTCCTTGCTAGACTGTGGTGCTGAGAGGATTATCTCCAGGCCATTGTTGTTTGAGCAAGTGCATTTATTGTGTTAAAAACAAAGCGTTTTTTTTTGCTAACACTGCTCTTATACTGTACACAGTTAGCTAGTCAGTGAGTGATTGCTGTAGTTAGTTGTAGTCAGTGTAGTGTAGTGGGAGTGTGGGAGTCTAGTGATTATTTAACTGTGTGTAGTGCTGTGCAGGCAGGTTCAGTGCTGCAGTGTAGTGGGAGTGGGGATTATCTGTGTGTAGAGTGCAGGCAGGCAGGTTAGTGCAGCTGCAGTGTTCACTTGTATATTCCAGTGACAGTTATACACTTGTACTATTTGCAGGCAGCAAGTCACACCGCCGGCGCCGCCACTCTCTGCCAGCGCTGTTCATTCATTCTGTCAGTGACCTTGTGCCGTGCCCAGTGCCCACTGCTCGCTCGCTGGCATATGAGCATCTCATTACACAGTGTGACATCCTTGTGTGCCCACTGCATCCTTCAGTGACCTAGTTGTATATCCAGTGCCCACTGCTGTGCCCAGTGCATCCTTCAGTGACCTTGTACTGTGGCCACTGCATCCTTCAGTGACCTAGTTGTATATCCAGTGGCCTAGTTGTATACTCAGTCGCTACTACACTCTGCGTTCACACTGCCCGGGTCACCGGGTGCATTTAATTTTTTGGCCAGCACTATGACGCTGTGCTACTACTACTGTGCTGCTGCTGCTGAACTGACCGCCCGCTTTGTCCTCCTGACTCAGTCGCTACTACACTCTGCGTTCACACTGCCCGGGTCGCCGGGTGCATTTAATTTTTTGCCCAGCACTATGACGCTGTGCTACTACTACTGTGCTGCTGCTGCTGAACTGACCGCCCGCTTTGTCCTCCTGACTCAGTCGCTACTACACTCTGCGTTCACACTGCCCGGGTCGCCGGGTGCATTTAATTTTTTGGCCAGCACTATGACGCTGTGCTACTACTACTGTGCTGCTACTGCTGAACTGACCGCCCGCTTTGTCCTCCTGACTCAGTCGCTACTACACTCTGCGTTCACACTGCCCGGGTCGCCGGGTGCATTTAATTTTTTGGCCAGCACTATGAGCGCTGTGCTACTACTACTGTGCTGCTGCTGCTGAACTGACCGGCCACTTTGTCCTCCTGACTCAGTCGCTACTACACTCTGCGTTCACACTGCCCGGGTCACCGGGTGCATTTAATTTTTTGGCCAGCACTATGACGCTGTGCTGCTACTACTACCACCAGTATGTTGCCGTGGTCCTTCTGTGCTGCTGAACTGACCGCCCGCATAGTCCTTCTCCTGACTCAGTCGCTACCACCACTGCACTCTGCGTTCACACTGCCCGTGTCCACTGACAACTCTGCTGCGATGTCATTGCTAATTGCTGCAAAAAAAAAAAAAAAAAAAAAAAAATTACAAAAACCTCTCTGGAGCCTTTTTGCCGTCAGCCACTCATCCTCCTCCAGCGGTACCTTCGCCGCCAAGTGCCATTGGAACTCGCCTTCACCTCTTTGACTGCTTAACGCGTATATCCCTTTTTAAAACCACTTATTACCAATTAATAGCCCCATTTGAAGTGCTGATTTCACTTTAAAATCCATTTTCTCTAGAAAAAAAAAATTTGGGGGAATTTTTTATGTTGAAGTTATGTTGCCCCTTATCACCTCGATAATCCATGCTATTTGGGGGACTGTAGCATGTATGGGGGCTTTGTTATTAACGTTAAAAGAAAATCCGCCTCCGGGCGTGAATCCACGCGTGATTACGCCATTCACGGGAAAACATCCGCGTGGTTGCGTGGACGCGGACGAAAATCCGCATGCGGCGGGGCCGAATGCGGATTTTTTTTTGCAACCACGCGGATTGCCGAATTCGTGGATGAGGCACATCCGAGCATTCCTGACCGTTACCATTGCGCAACCGACCAAACCCTTTCGAGAGAAATTTTTCCAGCATGCCTGATCAATCGTTTCGAACCATCCAGCAGGAAATGGATAAAAACGATCAAGCAGGTGGCCATGTTGAGGCACCAATCTCTCTCATTATGATTAAACTGGCGGGATATCGATGCCACAACCCAAGTAATGTATGGGCACCTCTACACATCCCATTTTCTGCCAAGAGGATCCAGAATAACTCTTTTACTTGAGGAAGTTCTAATGTGCGTTCATGGAACCAGTTTTTTTATGCTCGGTGTTAGGTATTACTGGGCCTTGAAGATTCTAGTCAAGGCAAGTGCTTCTATGGAGGCAAAAGGGGCAATTGACCCCAGGCCCCAGAGCCTTTAGGGAACCCCAAGGTTTCTCCCCTCAGCCTAACTGTGCGTGGACCCATGGACTGACAGAGGAGCGTGCCCACCAGGACAGGTGAGACGGTACTCTGCCAAAGGCATTGCAGGCTCTTCAGGGGCGTCCATAAGTGCGCGTCGCCAGTGAGTTGGACGCCAAATGACGGTTCTCCCTGCTGCTGCAAAACTCCCCGGTGGCGTTAAATTCTATTCCTCCTCTGAGTTGTCGCAACTCAGAGGGAGTTGTAATTTGTGGTCCTGCTATGGGGCGCTTGGTTTCGATGCCCGGTGGTGAGCTTCATGCACCAAAACCACCTGTTTTGCTTCAGTTAGCTCAGTTAGGGCTGGTTCACATGGGCTTCTGCTGAGCTTCTGCTTAGCGTTTCGTTCAAACGCTGTGTTTTTTTTTTCAAGAATGCCAGCATTTAACAGCTTAGCTTTTAATGGCTTCTGAAGGCTTTTAATGGCTTTCAGGAGAGCATTGCATTTTCTGGGCTTTTGATGGCTTTTACAGGAAGTATAGGGAAAGGCCGGGCTTTTATGGGCTTTCTTTTGCTTTTATGGGCTTTTATTGGCTTTCAGTGGCTTTCAAACGCCTTGTAGAAGCTGCATGTTGCTTTTGAGATGAGACGAGATGCTGGGATAAACTTCCAGGCTTTCATGAAAGCCTGCAAAAGCTTGTACTAAACGCTCCCATTCACTTGCATGGGAGGGCGGTAGATCACTAAAAACGTTACTTTTAAAACGCTGTGTTTAATGCCAGCAAAATGTCCATGTGAACCAGCCCTTAAGTGGGAGGTGATCAGGAGGTGCAGCAGCCAGCTCAGGGGCCATGGGGGAGAATTTAGTTTAGGTTAATTTTGCCAGGGTCCCCATTGTTCCTAGAACCGGCCCTGGTTCTAGTTACAGGTAACTTAAAGGGAGGAGAACTTAGAAACTATGCAGTGATAACAGTGATTGCTACTTTATCTGTAAAGGATGACAGGATAATGGAATGAGTTAGGCATCATTATGATAAAAGGTACTTAACAATGGTAGATGAGATCCCAGGTTTCTCGTTGTCTGGGGAAGGCTTCAGTGGCAATTTCCAGCCTCCTTTAAGTACTTTTGATGCCATATACACAGAAAGGAAAGCCTTTATGGAGGCATTTATGTGGGCTTCACTCGACCTTTAAATACAACTGTCTTAGCTTGTCTGATTATTTCCTTGCTGTAAACTTTCTCCCACAGATATGAAGCTAATTCACTTGTTTTTCTATCACTTAATACTTGAAGCGGTGCTCTAGCGCTGGGTTGCAGACACGGGTATAACTACAAATCATAGGGCCCACCAGTGTTCACCCCCTTTTCCATGCCTCCCCTTGGTGACCCTCACAGCCATGGGGCCCATCTAACAAGGGTCATAAAACACGGATAGCCATCAGGATCTTCACACCTATCACATGTGTAGCCACAAAAACACCTGATCTTGGGTATCGGAGAGAGAAGGTTAGTAGTTGGGGCCTTCCCACACCTCTGGGCCCCCTTGTAGTTATGGCCCTGGTTGCAGATAGAGTTGAGCTGAAATTTTCGTAATTTCGCATTACTATAATTACGCATGCTAAATTTGCGATTACGATGCGAAATTAGCGTAGCGAAATTGCCATTAAAATCGTAATTGAAAATACCGTAAGCGTAATTTTCAACGCGAAATTCCGCGTTTCGTTCATGCCGTAATTTCGCATTAAACGCTACCGTAATTTCGCGTTAAACCGTAACGCTCCGTATAATATAAAAAAGCCGCCGACTTTAAGGGTTAATAGCAAAGCCCCCTTAAATGCTAAGAGCCTCAAATTTGGAGAATATATTAAGGAGATCAGGAGGAATAAGAGGAAAAAATTTTTTTTCAAAAAGACCTTATAGTTTTTGAGAAAATCGATGTTAAAGTTTCAAATTAAAAATTTATACATTTAAAAACCCGCCGACTTTAACGGTTAATAGCAAAGCCTGCTTAAAGTTTAGGAACACCAAATTCCTAGGGTATATTAAGGGGATCAGTGGGAATAAGAGGCAAACATTTTTTTTCAAAAAGACCTTATAGTTTTTGAGAAAATCGATTTTTAAGTTTCAGGGGCAAAAATGTCTTTTAAATGCGGAAAATGTCAGGTTTTTTTGCACAGGTAACAATAGTGTATTATTTTCATAGATTCCCCCAAGTGGGAAGAGTTTTACTTACTTCGTTCTGAGTGTGGGAAATATAAAAAAAAAAACGACGTGGGGTCCCCCCTCCCAGACCTCTTTAACCCCTTGTCCCCCATGCAGGCTGGGATAGCCAGAATGCAGAGCACCGGCCGCGTGGGGCTCCGCACCCTGACTATACCAGCCCGCATGGTCCATGGATTGGGGGGTCTCGGAAGGGGAGGGGCAGCCAAGCTTTCCCCTCCCCCTCCGAGCCCTTGTCCAATCCAAGGACAAGGGGCTCTTCTCCACCTCCGATGGGCGGTGGAGGTGGAGGCCGCGATTTCCTGGGTGGGGGGTTCATGGTGGAATCTGGGAGTCCCCTTTAAAAAGGGGTCCCCCAGATGCCCACCCCCCCCTCCCAGGAGAAATGAGTATAGAGGTACTTGTACCCCTTACCCATTTCCTTTAAGAGTTAAAAGTAAATAAACACACAAACACATAGAAAAAGTATTTTAATTGAACAAAAAACATAACCACGAAAAAAGTCCTTTAATATTCTTAATTAACCATTAATACTTACCTGTCCCTTTAAATAAATGATCCCACGCAATATCCTCGGAAATGTTCTATCAGTTACAATGTAACAAAGTTATTACAATGTAACAACTTTGTTACATTGTAACTACGCCGCACCCGACGTCACTCGCCGCTCACCCGCCGCACGGACCCGACAGAGCTCTGAGCTATAGCTCAGAGCTCTCGAAAGCATCTTTGTATTTGGGCTCCAAGGAGCCCCATTGGTCCTTAGCAGACCAATGGGGTTCCTTCTGATTTGAAGGAACCCCATTGGTCTGCTAAGGACCAATGGGGCTCCTTGGAGCCCAAATACAAAGATGCTTCTCAGAGCTCTGAGCTATAGCTCAGAGCTCTGTCGGGTCCATGCAGGACGCTAAGTCCCCGCCGGCTCCGCTGCCCTCCCCGCCTCTCCCACATGTCACCCACATGTCACCCACATGTGGGTGACATGTGGGTGACAGATGTGGGCGGGGTGGACAGCGGGAGCCGGCGGGGACTTAGCGTCATGCAAGGACGCGTAAGTGTATGCGGCGGGTGAGCGGCGAGTGACGTCGGGTGCGGCGTAGTTACAATGTAACAAAGTTGTTACATTGTAATAACTTTGTTACATTGTAACTGATAGAACATTTCCGAGGATATTGCGTGGGATCATTTATTTAAAGGGACAGGTAAGTATTAATGGTTAATTAAGAATATTAAAGGACTTTTTTCGTGGTTATGTTTTTTGTTCAATTAAAATACTTTTTCTATGTGTTTGTGTGTTTATTTACTTTTAACTCTTAAAGGAAATGGGTAAGGAGTACAAGTACCTCTATACTCATTTCTCCTGGGAGGGGGGGTGGGCATCTGGGGGACCCCTTTTTAAAGGGGACTCCCAGATTCCACCATGAACCCCCCACCCAGGAAATCGCGGCCTCCACCTCCACCGCCCATCGGAGGTGGAGAAGAGCCCCTTGTCCTTGGATTGGACAAGGGCTTGGAGGGGGAGGGGAAAGCTTGGCTGCCCCTCCCCTTCCGAGACCCCCCAATCCATGGACCATGCGGGCTGGTAAAAAAAACTCTTCCCACTTGGGGGAATCTATGAAAATAATACAATATTGTTACCTGTGCAAAAAAAACTGACATTTTCCGCATTTAAAAGACATTTTTGCCCTTGAAACTTAAAAATCGAGTTTCTCAAAAACTATAAAGTCTTTTTGAAAAATTTTTTTTCCTCTTATTCCCACTGATCCCCTTAATATACCCTAGGAATTTGGTGTTCCTAAACTTTAAGCAGGCTTTGCTATTAACCGTTAAAGTCGGCGGGTTTTTAAATGTATACATTTTTACTTTGAAACTTTAACATCAATTTTCTCAAAAACTATAAGGTCTTTTTGAAAAAAAAATTTTTCCTCTTATTCCTCCTGATCTCCTTAATATATTCTCCAAATTTGAGGCTCTTAGCATTTAAGGGGGCTTTGCTATTAACCCTTAAAGTCGGCGGCTTTTTTATATTATACGGAGCGTTACGGTTTAACGCGAAATTACGGTAGCGTTTAATGCGAAATTACGGCATGAACAAATAACCATTGTAATGCGAAAATTACGCGAAAATTACGCTTACGCGAAATTTCGCGAAATCCTTCTTCATTACGATTATGTACTTACGGCCATAATCGTAATTACACTAATTACGCGAAATTTCGCGAAATCGTAATTAGGTCATTACGCTCATCTCTAGTTGCAGATAACTAGACGTTAAATATGTCAATTACAGTAACCATTTGCAGCTTGTTGGCCACTTAGGGCCCGTCTGCACTTGAGCAATTAGCTGGTGATTCCCACTAACCATCGCCAAAGTGCTAGCGCTATAGGATATATATATATATATATATATATATATATATATATATATATATATATATATACGTATATATATAGGATGTGATCTCACTGCCGCGATTGGTGCAGATCGCGGGCAATTTGCGATTAGCGCCAATCGCAAAACGCTTTACATGCAGCATTTTGCCGTGATTCTGGAGCGATCGCGGTGCAGTGTTTTATAAAACGCTGATCACGATCGCTCTTAATTCCGGAAGTGTAAGCAGTGACTATATTGTGCTAATCGCGGTAAAATTACTCGCACGAAGCGCTACTGTTTTGCAATTTATAGTGTGAATGGGCCCTGAAGATCGCGTCTATTTAGAAAGGCCGCCTGGAAAAAAGGGCGCCTGGTGTAGCCCATATATGCCAAATTCGGCTACAAAAAAGGCGCCTGGTATAGCCCATATACCAACTTCGGCTACAAAGGGCGCCTGGTGTAGCCCATATATTCCAAATTCGGCTACAAAGTGCGCCTGGTGTAACCCATATATGCCAAATTCGGCTACAAAGGGCTCCTGGTGTAGCCGAAAAAGCTAGTTTTAGTTTATAAGTTATAGGCATAGTTTGTTGGGCTATAAAAGGGCTCTAGATATAGCTGAGAAAAGTGATTACTATGACCTAACTTCTCCCTACTCTCACACAGAACCCTCCTCTGATGGTGCCTAACCCTAACCCCCCTGGTGGTGCCTAACCCTAACCCCTCCCTGGTGGTGCCTAACCCTAAGACAGCCCCTGGTGATTACTATGAGCTAACTTCTCCCTACTCTCACACAGAACCCTCCCCTAACCCTAACCCCCCCTGGTGGTGCCTAACCCTAAGACCCCCCCAAGTGGTGCCTAACCCTAAGACCCCCCAGGTGGTGCCTAACTCCAAGACCCCCCAGGTGGTGCCTAACCCTAAGACTCCCCTGGTGGTGTCCAACCCTAAGACTCCCCTAGTGGTGCCTTATCCTAAGACTCCCCCCCCCCCCCTGCTTGTGATGCCTATTCCTAACCCCCCTGCACTCCCGAATCAAAAATCTCAGCTATAAAAGAGTGCCCTTTTGTAGCAGAATAAAAAACCTTGTAGCCGACAACCTTGTAGCCCCCAAAAAATATGGGCTGCAAAGGGGTGCCCTACTGTAGCTAAAAACTTTGTAGCCTAAAAAAATATGGGCTACAATGGGGGGCCTTACTGCAGCCGAAAACCCTGTAACCAAAAAAAAATATGGGCTTCAAAGGGGTGCCCTACTGTAGCCGAAAGTAGCCAAGTAAAATATGGACTACCAAGGAGCGCCCGCTTGTAGCCTATATCAAAACTTGGGTGCCCCTTTCACCACCTTGTAGCCAATATTTGCAGGAATAACAATGATGTCTATGGAGCCGCCCTTTTCATACAGGCAGCTCAGGCGCCCTTTTCAACGGATCCCCTGAAGATCAGTTTTGGTACCTCTACTTACAGCATAGAGCAGCCATGTCAGCACTGCAGGCCATTCTTTGTAACTTTTTTTATATAATGTTCAACCCTCCCATTTTCCATCCCTCCCCTCCACACCAGTGGTGCTGCTGCCCAGGGTTGTAACTATAGGGGAGCAGGCCAAGAGAAGGATTAAGATGTAATGGGGCCCCTGGCCCTAGGTAAGGTAGTAGATTTGGCAACCCCTTTTGGTAAGCTAAAGTTGAGAATGGTCAGCAAAGGTAGCAGGTGGGCCCCTTGACACTAACTAGGCCTCATGTACCTTGGGGGTAGGGTTGCCAGGTCGGCTGATGGAGAAAACCGGACAGGGGGTGGAGTTAGGGGCGGAGTCAGAAGTGCACTTTTATGTAGAGTGGGGCTAAGCAATGGGCTTTTTAAAAAATGTTTTTTTACAGTATTTATATCGCACTGACATCTTCTGCAGCACATTACAGAGTACATAGCCATGTCACTAACTGTCCTCACCAGTACATGCACATAAGAGACCACTTTTCACCAGTAAATGCACATAATAAGAGACCGCTTTTCACCAGTAAATGCACATAATAAGAGACAGAGCAGAAAACTATTACAAAACTGGAAAACTATGCAAATAATGCAATGCATTTATGGCGTTTTTGCACAGTGAAGTGGTCGATTTCTTGCGGGAAGTTTTAAAATTTATTTTTTTTTTCCCACCAAAATTTTTTATTGAGAACAATAAAGTGGACATACATAGGCATAAAGTTAAAATATAAATCTGCGCATACATGTATGTACACATTTTGAGCAAATATAACAAATATAACAGTATAATAGTATAAATTGCGTTGTACAATAGTATGAATTCAAGTGTAAAGTATAGTAAGCAGCGGGCTCAGGCGAGATTGAATGAGATTGAAAGTCACGCCTGGACTATACGGAGGGGAGATAGAGCGGAGCCAATGCACACAAAGAGCGGAAATACAACCAGAGAATTATGGGTCACTCACTCACCATATCTCCAGACTCCTGACCTTACCTTGCTTCCTTCGCAGATGCAGAATCGCATTGCAAATGACGTGAGTGACGCACGTCATGCGTGCGTTGGCAACGCAGCGTTGGCGTTGCCGTAGCAACGTCGGGAAGCGCGGGCTCGGGGGCGGTACTTAAGCTGGTGTAACTTACGCCGCGTAAGCTGGCTGGCTGTGCCTTTGACTGACAGCCAGGCAGCGAATCAGCGGTCGCGCAGCGCTGGCGGACGGGTGGCGGCAAGTGGCAAAAGGCATAAAACCGGACATCTTAATTGTCCGGTTTAACATGCCTTTTTGGACAGGACACAGCGGCCAAAAACCGGACTGTCCGGTCTAAAACCGGACACCTGGCAACCCTACTTGGGGGGCCCTTTCAAAGTTTTACTGGGGGGCCCCATGAGTTGTAGTTATGCCACTGCTGTTGCCTATAGGTTCTTTGGGGTACAGGTTGTTGCCTGTAATTTACTTGGGGGACTGGATGCTGCTGTCTTTATGTTATTTGGGGTTTATGGTCATCATGGCCTGTAAGTTATTTGGAGGATAGGATGCTTATGGCAATATGTTATTTGGCCACATGGTTGTTGTTATTTGTTATTTGAGGACTTTAAAGTGGGATGAAACTTCATATTAACTGAAAAAAAATATATCCAATCAAACTTTACTTACTTAGCTTACCTGTTCTGTTGTTTTGAGGGCCCATTTCCACTATCGCGAATTTGCATGTGTTTGCCGCATGTGAATTCGCATAGCCAATACAAGTGGATGGGACTGTTTCCACTTGTCAGGATTTCTGAACGTTTTCGTCCGCGTGAAAAATCTGCATGGCAGAGCCATCAGAATTTGCATACCGCATACCGCTATGCGGGTGTATGCGAATTTTCATGCGGATTCGCATGGATTCAATGGAAAAGCACACAGGCACTGCCATGGTTAAATTCGCATACAGCGTCATGAGAATTCACATACACCCGCATGCAAATTTTTACAGCGGCGATTCGCACCGCACAAGTGGAAACGGGCCCTTAGTATTCACCATCAGATTTAGGAGAAATGTAATAGGGGAAACAGAGATTTTTTTTCTGCCAATTTCCATGTTTACCGTTTTTCTATGATGCCAAAAGTGACATCACTTCTGTCCTTTTATCTTTTTTCTCTTCAACTCAGCTCAGTGTTAAATTTCCCTCACTACTGCCTCAGCTTACTGTCCCTCCAACAGCAAACCTAGACAACAGGCTTACATTACTTAAGAAAATTCTTCAAAGAGGAGATCAATTACCTTGTGGTCATAGTGTCCTTATCTTATCCAAAATAGAAAGATTCTTGTTATTTGCATGCTGAGATATGCTTGTTAGCTAAAAAAAAAAAAAAACTTCCCACAATCCCACTGGCACTGCACAGTTCCTGCAGTCAGATGCCTGAAAAACTAATGAATGTAGCCTAAGATTTTCCTATTCAGAAGAGTGGGAGAGGCAAAAGGTGCCTTGCCTGGGGCACCAAAATGGCCAGAACTGCCAGAATTGACGAGGGTCACTACTTAATAAAAGACTAGGGGATCCACGGCTACCCTGGAACCTCCCAGTCGATCCATTTGCTGTTGATAGCCTCTCAGCAAAGGTCAGAGGAGAAAGATTGATTGTTTGCCAACGATTAGAAGACTGCGTTGTGATTTGCCGCGGTATACCACGACATGTGGAGTGGCTGAAATATAAGCCTGCTGTAAATATGTCCCTAAGCAGTTCGCCCATTCATCTGAAGGTAAAAGTCTCTACCTCTAAAGCCCCTGCAGAGTTATGTGTCTCTGAAATTGACCGTTAAGCCTGCAAGACAAATAAAACAAACAGTAATGTGGCCGGAAGCAGTTAATTTAGGCTCATTAAATAGATTTTTTTCCGTGAGTGGCCTGCTTCATGCAAGGGATGCTGGGTAATGAGGCCGTATCGGGGTACTGGTCAGCGGTGGCTCAGTTTCCCGGATTTCGTACACACACCGCCTGGCATCCCCTTGGGGCCGGTTGCCCAGCATCTCTTGAATAATTCTCCAGGCTGCCTGGCTCACTTTGCTTTGAAGCCCCGACCTTCCACCTCAGTAATGACTTTATATCCTTTTAATAACTCTGCATGTATATTTATAGCGATTTGTTCCCCGTCAGCAGAGCGCGGATCGCCGCTCTGTGCGTCCCAGGCTGTCTGTCTCTCTTTCATGCTCTGTCTTTGTCCCGTCTATCCCATTGCCTCTCGCTTTGTTGTTTATAAATAAACGTACTGACCCTCAAATCCTTACCACGCCAATACATTGTGCCTGGATTCTCCATTTCACCCTCAATCACTCCCCTTTCATTGAGTGCCTTTTTCATCTGTCGGCCTGTTTCCCCATCCCGCACTATCTGGATTAACTGGATATTTAATTCCTTTCACTTTAAAATGACCCTGAAGTTAACTGAGGATAGGATGGTAAAAAATTCAGAGGTTACCTTCAGTGAAAATGACAAGACATTTTTTTTTCTTTTTTGGTTTCTGGGCAGATTTTTGTCACCTGATCGTTTGTGATCTCAGATGGAAATCTACCATAAGTTCAGGTATCCTCTGGGGTCTGTGGCCTCCTTGTGACAGTAGTCTAGATTGTGTATGTGGCCAAAAAAAAAGGTACAGAGGATGAAGCAGGCAAAATGGGTTCGAGGCGCCACTTGTTCATTGGGCACCACCATAGGCTATGATGGTGCAGAGGGTGTAACTTTGGCATTGGAGCTATTGGCCTCAATTCACTAAGCTTTATCAAACACTTTATCGAACGTTTGATAATTTACTTCATGAGTAAAATCTAATTTTGAATTCACTAAGGTGTTATAGATTTATTGAATGCTTTATCGATAAAATGTTCAATAAATCTATAACACCTTATTGAATTCAAAATTCGATTTTACTCAGGTAAATTATCAAATGTTCGATAAAATGTTTGATAAAGCTTAGTGAATTGAGGCCATTGTATAGTCGAACTCTGGCTAGAGACAGTAAGTCCGGCCAGGGTTTGGCAACTGTATAGCCGAACTTAGGCTAGTGTCTATAGGCAGTGGTTCAGTAATAGCTGCTTGACTATACTATGGCCAAGCGCCGTTCGGCTCTGGAGTGGTGGCTTGTTAGTGGCAATGGGTGGTTGCCTATAGTATAGTGTCAGGGAGTTAATTTTGGCTCTGTGGGTTTATTACAGCAAGCAGCGGTTTGGCTTGGAGATCAGTTGTAGTATGGTCCAGTTCTGAGGGGTTAATTTCAGCATCAGAGTTCCTTTTACAGCTGCTCTGGTTGGTCGTCTACAGTGTAATGGGGCCGTTACTGTTAGGTGTGTGGGGGGGAAGGGATGTAGTGCTAGGCATAGATAGGGGAGGGGTAATTTGAGAGTTAGATTTGTCAATAGTTATGCTACTAATATTCGACTGTCAGCTTTATCCAGTGCCCAAGTTAGCATACGCTTTATTTTTATGTACGCACTAAGGAAGGCCATTGGTGTCTGAAAGAAGTTCCACCTCTTTGAACTTTGAAGCCTCCCTATTAGTCCTTTGTATGAGCTCTCCAAAGCCTCTTGGCTGACCCTTCCATAGGAAGTTGTAGTATAAAATGCTTCCAGCTGATTTATTATTATTATATCCCAATAAACAACAACCTAAGGGCAGTCTTCTGGTGTTTGGCCCCTGGAATACCCTCACTCAGCTTACTGTAGTGTGCATTTTGGTGAGGAGGAATTTCTTGAAAATTATTTTCTAAGCAGCTTGAGGGTGAATTCCCATGGTGCTTTGCATCAGTCATGTATTATAATGTGTGTAAACTGCAATGGAGATGTTATTTCAAAGCCTTTATGCAGCGGTTGGAATAACGCGATCAGTTCCAACACAGTAATGGGAATAGCCCGCCCGCAATTGAATGTGCAGTGAGTTGACTTGCAGATCTAGTCGGCGACACAACTGAAGCACTGTGAACTAGCCCTAACCTTAACCACCCCCGACACGTATAACCTTAAAGAGGAACTTCAACCTAAACAAACATACTGTCATTAAGTTACATTAGTTATGTTAATTAAAATAGATGGGTAATATAATCTCTTACCCACCCTGTTTTAAAAGAATAGGCAAATGTTTGTGATTTCATGAGGGCAGCCATTTTTTTGGTTGAAAGGAGGTGACAGGGAGCATGAGACACAGTTCCAACTGTCCTGTGTTCTGATCACCCCTCCCAGTTTTCTTTCATGGGGCGGAGTTTAGCTTCTAAGCAGCTAAAAATTAGGCTTAAGTGTGAAAAAGTTCTGATGCTGTAAACCTGTTAAAGAAACACCAAGCCTTTTCAGTGCTGCTGAGTAGATTTTTAGTCTGGAGGTTCACTTTAACCAACCCTCCCCCACACGGCTAGTCTTAAAGAAAACCAAAGACGAAGCACCCTCATGTATTTTACCATATATATCAATGGGAACATTAGAGAAAACACCTACCCTGCTCTCTGTTTCATTCTTCACTGTTCAGCTTGCTTCTTATCAGCCTTGATAAAATCCCCGACTGAGCATTCGTCTCTGGTTCACTTTAACCCCACTACCCCATGACTAACCTTAAACACCCCTCCGACCAGCTAACCCCACCCCAAAAAGCAAATACAAAGAATAGAAATATTATAATTAACACACTCCCAAAAATGATAATTATCGATGCCGATACAATTTATGGTTTTTAGTATGACTTCAGTGCCTGATAAATAATGGCCGCTGGGTAAGTGCCCGCTATTTGTAGCCGCAGATTTCATAGTTGGCGGTTTTGGTGCCCATTATCTGTTGCCTTTGCCGTTTAAATTTCACACTATAAAAGATAATTTCCTGCTTCCCAGAGAACAACCGATACCGCAATATGAGGACCAAATTGCCAGGATAGACAAAAACAATTCTAATAACAATATCTTTGGTGGCTTTCAGCATGCTCATATAGGAAGTGATACTGTCCAGTTTCTACAACTTTGATGATTCTTATTACATTGCCTCTGCTATAAGCTGGACCATTCTTTAGCTGACTTTAAAGTGGACCTGAACTCTTGCACAGGACAGACGGAAAACAGAGAAATGCACCCTGTATGTATTTAGAGAGTTTAGCCTGTCTAGTTCCCCCTCATCTGTGACTAATCACAATTGTAATGTAATCTCTCAGCTGTGTCAGCTCAGGATTCTCCTCTACCACAGCAGGGCAGCTAATTTGTAAACATAGGAAGTTAACCGTATGCCTGCTTCCATGAAAGCAGGAAGTAGACAGACTGCAGATTTATTGCAGGATTTGTAACAAAGAAATGTGTTTCTTTAAAGGATATTTGCTGTTGCTTATCTTTTAGAGCAGAGATGAAGTTCTGAGTTCAGGTGCTCTTTAATTCTGCCCTAAGAGATTTTATTTTTTAATGGTCTAGCTGAGTTTTGTCATTCCCGTACTTCTGCACAGCAGCTGTGCCTGTGCCAGTATCTCTCCGCCTCCTCCTCCTCATTCTCCAGCCCAGTCACAACTGAATATTGATCTTGCTGACTTGTGTACCTTTGTTGCTATGGAGATAAGAGCTTAGAGGAGTCCCTGCGGAAACATCAGAAACCTGCTGGTCCTCCACTTCTTAGCGCCGGTAGGGGAGAGCGCTCAGCCAGGAGTGTGCGCCAGGCGTGACACAATTAGAACTCCCTTGGTTGGAGGGTAGAGGCAGCGTTTTTGTTTCCGACAGATACATCACCATGCTGTGCCGGGGATGGAAAAAATTCCCTTTTTTGATGAGGAGTAAAATGTAATAACTTTTTGTGCCATTCTTCCATGTTGTGTTCCCTCGAAGAGTAAAAACCCAAACTGCCTGCAAAGAACATATAATCTGCAGCAGCAAACAGCGGCAACGCTTCATGGAGAGGTATATTGAAATCATGCCGAGAATCTAAAAACAAATCTGTCACAAGGCCGGGCAATTAAAAACGAGTATCGAGTGCAGTGGATCTGAGATTGGCCTTAGGTGAAAATTACATGTGAAAACGATGTGCAGTTTTACAGCGGTGGGGGCTGAAATAAGACTTCAAAGGAGGGTAGATGGAATTTTGAGCTCTCAAATTTGTCTGTTGACTTTTCGGGTCACCCGTCCCATTAAAAAGAATGACTGCTTTTATCGTAAAGTGTCACAAATAAACATCGTTGCGACAAAAGATTTTTTGTAGTTTAACGTTCATAAAAAGTAACAATTTTGTAAACTGTCTGAAGCTAAAATGTATAGAAAAAAAGTATACTGTTAAACGAAACCTAAATTGAAGAGAAAGAGTTTCACTTACCTTGGGCTTCTGCCAGCCCACTGCACTTGTCCTGTCCAATGCCGGTACTCAAAGATCCTCCGGTTCCTTGCCGCGGCTCAGTCTTGCGTCTGCCGACTGATCAGTTGGCGGGCCACTGCGCCTGCGCAGCCCTGGCTGTGTGCATCCTCGTTCGAACTCCCGTTGGCGAGAGCGTACTGCTAACTGAGCCGCAGCAGGGGACCAGAGGTTGAGGACCAGCACAGGCACATGACGGCTGCAGGGGGCTGGCAGAGGACCCAGGCAAGTGAAACGCTTTCTCTTGCGTTCGGTTTAGGTTTCCTTTAAGTGAAAAAAAAAATTGCCCATTGACTTACCTGGGGCTTCTTCCAACCTCCTGAGGTCCTCCTGCTCCCTTGCCAAGACTCCAGGCTCAATTATTGTATCTATCTAACTTCACTTAAAAATGACTTTTTAAGATATTGCACAGTTTTATTTTATGTTTAAATCTACTTTTTAAGTTTTAACTGTTTTATTGTTTTTGCTCAATGGCACATTCATTGAAATATGCCAGAGCTAAACTCTATGAACTATTGACCTTTTTTTATCTCATTCTTGCTCTCCAAAGCCATTTTATGCTAGGAAAGTGTTTTATAGTTGGAATTTCTTATCAGTGAGGGTCACATTGTAGTCACTTCCTGTCCTGTCCAGTCAGGACTGAGTCAGCCACTTACATACCTGATATTTAACTCTTTCAGGCAGAGAAAGAAAAAAAGGAACACAGCATAGTTATCAGTGTGCTTGGCACTGTACATACCCATGTCTATCTCATCATGTCACATGTCACTCCCACACAAAGCACAAAATGATGTTTCCCTTTCAATTTTTTCAGCCATAAGAGTGGCATGTCTTTGCATCCATGGAAACAGTACCTTGTGTGGCATACAGACGGCCCATAAACTCCTACCAATTGCTTAGAGCAGGAGCCTTTGTTAGTCATTTATAGGGATGCTCATTCGGATTCCGTGGGAGTGAAATTTACGCATTACCGATCGGTAATCGGCATTTCCGAATGGAATTCGGAAAGGAGAAATCGGAATTCTGCGGAAATCCGAGTTACCGCAACTCGGTTATATTAGTCCAATCAGATGCAATGAACCAATCAGAGAATGCAGAATTTTTATGTAAAAATTGGTTCAGCGCAGTAATTTCAGACCAATCACAAGACTTTCCTATTTCCTTTTTTCGTTTTTTTTCCATTTTTTTTTTAATGCTTTGCATTCTCTGAGGCAAAAAATGACTAATAAAATACTCCTCAAAAATCAGGAAATTGGAAAATCAGAAATCGGAAAATGGAAATTGGCATTGGCGGAAATCTGAGTTTTTTCGGAATCAAAAAAGTGGGAATAAGTGAAAAAAAAAAAAAGAATTTTTGAAAAGAGTTTGCAGTTTTTGAGAAAATCGTTTTTAAGCTGTAATTTTTCTGAGTTTAAAAAACTATTTTCCTTTGCATTTTTAAAATTGATCTTGTTCCCACTCTTTTCCTTAACACACCTATTTTGGTGACAATGGCATATACGAGGGCTTTGCTATTAATCACTAAAGTCAGCACTAAATAACGGTTCCTGATTATGTTTACAAACAATTGCAAACAACCTCCTCAATGCAGACATGAAACTGTCAATTTACAAAGGTTCAGATTTATTAATATACTCCAAAAAAATAGTTGCAAAGCGTTTCACAGGTGTGGCTCTGCTTCATCAGGCAATAGGGGATGGAGCATACAGCAATATCTGCTGTATGCATGTCTGCTTTGAGGAGGTAAGTCCAAAACTGCCTCCTCAGCAATTTTAAAGTTTTTAGCATATTTTATCCGGTTGGTGCCTCTGTTCAATTTCTGCGATACCTGTGTCCACCTCTGGTGGAGGGGTGATCAGGGCCGGATTTGTACTTTTTACCGCCCAAGGCCAGTCACCAGCCGCCTCACTTCAGTATAGGCAGCAAGATGACCCCTCCCCCCTTCACTCCAGTATAGGTAGCCTGATCACCCCACCAGTATAGGTAGCCAGATGACACCGCGCCCCCCACTCCCCCAGTAAAGGTAGCCAGATGACCCCTCTCCCATACCCTTTAGTATTGGTAGCCTGATGACCGCCCTTCCCCCAGTATAGGTAGCCAGATATCCCCCCCTCCCCAGTATAGATAGTCAGATGACTCCCCCCCCCCCCCCCCACAGACACACACACACACACACCTTTCAGTATACAGTTGTGTTCAAAATTATTCAACCCCCACTGAAATTGAGTGTTTTGGCCAGTTTGACATTGATTTTGATCATTTCAGTCATCTTGTTTACAATTAAATCAACGAGGCACTTGTAAGTCAGACAAATATAACAACATTTATAATGAAATAACCACAAATGTCTTTTCTGTGCTCACATAATTATCAGTTTTATTCAACCCCCAAGTGACATTCATTCTTAGTACTTAGTACAACATCCTTTTCCAGTTATATTAGCTTTTAAACATGAAGCATAGCTTGACACAAGTGTCTTGCAGCGATTTACGGGTATCTTAGCCCATTCTTCATGGGCAAAAGCCTCCAGTTCAGTCACATTCTTAGGCTTGCGCGCTGCAGCTGCTTTCTTTAAAGAGAACCCGAGGCGGGGTTCTTCCCTCGCAATCTATATACAGAGGCTGGGTCTGTCTATAGAGCCCAGCCTCTGTTGCAAGTTAGTTCCCGCCAAAGCCCCCCTGCGCGCTGTCAGACCCCATAAAACACAGCCGCGCTATGCGGATGTGTTTACCTCACTACTGTCAGTCTCGGCTGCTCCCCCGCCTCCTGAATCGCTCCGGTCCCCGCCCGCGTCCCTTCCCTCCAATCAGCGGCGAGGGAAGGGATGTGGGCGGGGACCGGAGCGATTCAGGAGGCGGGGGAGCGGCGAGACTGACATTAGTGAGATAAACACAGCTGCGACACGCTGTGTTTTATGGGGTCTGACAGCGCGCAGGGGGGGCTTTGAAGGAAACTAACTAGCAACAGAGGCTGGGCTCTTTAGACAGACCCAGCCTCTGTATATGGATTGCGATGGAAGAACCCCGCCTCGGGTTCTCTTTAAGTCCCACCAGAAATTCTCAATCAGATTTAAGTCTGGTGACTGCGATGGCCACTCCAAAATGTTCCAGCCTTTAATCTGCAACCATGCTCTTGTGGACTTGGAGGTATGCTTGGGATCATTGTCCTGTTGAAAGGTCCAACGTCTCCCAAGCCTCAGTTTTGTGACGGACTGCATCATATTTTCATCCAATATCTCCTGGTACTGAAGAGAATTCATGGTACCTTGCACACGCTGAAGCAATACAGCCCCAAAGTAGGATTGACCCCCCCGCCATGCTTCACAGTAGGCAAGGTGTTCTTTTCTTCATAGGCCTTGTTCTTCCTCCTCCAGACATAGCGTTGATCCATGGGCCCAAACCAGGGGCGTACCTAGAAAGCCCCGGGCCCGCTCTGGGACTTTTTGGGGGCAGGAGGGGTTGCAGCACAAGAGGAGAGCTGTGGCCGCAGATCTGTGGGTAGGGGGGAAATTCCCCCCCCCCCTCACCTGGGCTCTCCTCTCAGCGCTCCCCTCCTGCAATCATTGGTGGTGCTCGTGGCAGCAGCGGCGGCGGCAGGCCTCCTTCTGGCCGGAGGTCTCAGAACACTAAGTGCTTCATAGAACTTCCTGTTTACACAGGAAGTTCCATAAAGCACTTAGTGATCGTAGACCGGCCAGAAGGAGGTATGTGCTCACCTTGCCTGCCGCCGCCGTGGCTGCCACGAGCACCACCAATGATTGCTTGCAGGAGGGGAGCGCTGAGAGGAGAGCCCAGGTGAGGGAGGGGGGGGGGGATTTCCCCCCTCCACACCGATCTGCGGCCACAGCTCTCCTCTTATGCTGCAACCCCCGCCTGCCCCCAAAAAGTCCCCGAGCGGGCCCTAGGGGGGCCCCGGGCCCCCCGCGACGGCAGGGGTCGCATCCCCTATTGTTACACCAGTGGCCCAAACTGTTCTAATTTTGTTTCATCAATCCACAGAACACTACCACAAAAGTTTTGGGATACTCAGGGAGAGAGCCACCTTTCCATCATCAGGCGCCATGTGCCTACAGTGCCTTATGGTAAATCCGGCCCTGGCGGGGGGGGGGGGGTGTAGGGTCAGGCATCAGGTAGGTAGTGTGCGTGTGTGTGGTGGGGGGTTGTTGGGTTAGGCGTCCAGTAGTTAGTTTGTGGTGGGGGGGTTAGGCACTAGGTAGGAAGTGTGTGCGGGGGGTGTGGTTAGGGTTAGGCATCAGGTGGAACGTTTGTGTGGGAGGTTAGGGTTAGGCGTCCAGGGGAGGTTCTGTGTGAGGGCAGGCTTAGGTTTGGCCATAGTAAAATATTGGTATTTAATTCTGATATTTTACACTTTTATAGTAAAATATTGGATTTAAATACCAATATTTTATTATTGGCATTACTGGGCGCCCACATTTCTGTGTGCCTTTTTTCCTACTCGCACACCCTTGGTATAAGCCAGGCTTTCTCAACCAGGGTTCCTTGAGTATTCTGCAGGGATTCCTTGGCATTTTTCCCCATGGTGGGGGTTGGGGGAAGTATGATAGAGAGCACACTATAATAGGGGGTACTGTAAAAAGAAGCACTAAATTGGAGGTCAGAATAGTAATGAGCACATTAATAAAAAGCACTACGATAAGGTGATATTGTAATAAAAGGCACTGTAATGGGGGTAGTGGCATAAACAGCCATACCAGTTTTTAAAGATCATGCCAGGGGTTGCTTGAGAACCAAAATTACTTGCAGGGGTTCCTTGAGATCCAAAAAGTATTTGCAGGGTTCCTCCAGGGTAAAAAGGTTGAGAAAGGCTGGTCTAAGCCAAACAATGCTTAACGGAGTGCTTTAGTCTTGTTTTAAGAGTGATTGACAACACCCCCTTTATAAATCTATACGAAACATGAGGAGTACTTCCACACTGGCACTTCCACAAATGATACTTTAATACAGAAGACACTAGCCAACGTTTCGGGAGACTGTGTGCTGTGTCCACCAGAAGGACTACATCTCTTGGTGGCGAGAGGAATGGCATGGTTGACTTATTTGTTTCCAGTCCAGCTACATTTTAAAAGACCTAATTGCCCTGACGAAGGGACTTTTGTGTCACAAAACATTGGCTAGTGTGTTCCGTTTAAAGCTAATGGAAATTGATGAATACATTTAAAAAAGTCAGATACTCACCTAAGGAGAGGGAAGGCTTGGTCCTAATGAGCCTTCCCTCTCCTCTCCCGGTGCCCCTGGTGCTGCGCTGGCTCCCTCGTTCACATCCCCCGCCGAGGGGACTTCGGAAGTCTTTGGGTGCCGAGTCCTCCCGAAGACAGACGGCTCCATACTGCGCATGTGCAAGTGCATCATAGAGGGCGTTCGCGGGTGCGCAGTGTAGGGCGGCCTGTCTTCAGGAGCACTCGGCTCCTGAAGCATTTCCAAAGCCTCTCTGGCGGGGAAACAGCGGTATTTGACCGAAACTATCAAATACCGCTACTGGGGGAGCCAGCGCAACAGCGGGGACCGGAAGAGGAGAGGGAATCCTCTATGGGACCCAGAGCCGCCCTCTCCTTAGGTGAGTATCTGACTTTTTTATTTAATTATGGGTTCCCATTCACTTTAAAGGTATCATTTGTGAAAGTGACAATCTTCTCATGTTTCTTACAGAAAGAGGGACAGGGGAATTTAGTTCCCAAACAGGGACTGTGCCTTTGATAAGGGAACAGTTGGGAGCTATGGAAACTGGAAGGGGGGCTGCACATGGAAGGAGAGGAGGCTGCTGCACATGAAAATGGAGCCTTAAAGGACCTCTGTCGTGAAAAACTTAAAATTTTAAATATATGTAAACATATACAATTAAGAAGTATGTTTCTTCCAGAGTAAAATGAGCCATAAATGACTTGTCTCCTATGTTGCTGTCACTTACAGTGGGTAGTAGAAATCTGAAAGAACCGACAGGTTTTGGGCTAGTCCATCTCTTCATAGGGGATTCTCAGCATGTTTTTTATTCTTTATAAAGACTCTACCTGAATAGGATTTATACAAAGATGCTGGCCAGCCTCCCTGCTTGCTGCACACTATTTTGTCAGTTGGACAGAGCAACTGCCATTCACTAAGTACTTTTAAAAATAAAGAAAACCCTGAGAATCCCCTATGAAAAGATGGGCTAGTCCAAAATCTGTTGGTAATGTCAGATTTCTACTTCTTACTGTAAGTGACAGCAACATAGGAGAAAAGTAATTTATGGCTCATTTTACTCAGGAAGAAACATACTTCTTATTTGCATGTGTTTTAAATGTTAAGGTTTTCGCGACAGTTCCTCTTTAAGTATGTTGGCCAAGGAGTAGAAGAAGAATACATTTTACTCTGTGTATGTAGATTTGTTGGGGGCTAGCATAAACCTGGTCCCTAGACTCTCTCCAGTAGTGATAAGCACACATTTCGCATAATCGTAATTTCGCATCATAATTCGCAATTATGATGCAAGAATTTTGCATTAAAACCTAATTAATTTGTTTGTAAGCAAAATCAGGAGCTGCAATTTCATGCAATTTTTGCGTAATTCCGCGCCAACTTTAGCGGTTAATAGCAAAGCTCCCATACATGCTATTGTCACCAAAATTGCCACATATGTGTAATAGAACGCGGAAAAGCCACCGCGTGTACTGACAGCAAGGCGGCTGATTCTGCGTCCAGTGCGGCGGTTTGCACGCAGCAGCGTGCGTCTGGTGTGGCTGGGTCTGTTAGTTCACACAGATTGAGGAATACGCGCGCGCGCTGAGAGGCAGAACCTTTATGACAACCGAGAAGGGATCAGCTGACCAGGTTGGTCAGCTGACCTCAGAGCAAGTGACTATTGGTTGATCACTGATGGGTGGCGCCGGAGAGCGCCGCTCTATATATAGTCACTGCTGGTCAGTCTCAGGTTGTCTGCCGTTGCGAACACTTACGTGAAAGCACTCAGACCTTAGTCAGATCCCACAGTGTGTTAGAACCAGGAGGACCTGGGAATTCACACTGAGCCAGATTACTTCTGTGTATCATTGTGTTATACTTCAGACTAGTTCCAGGGTGTTGAGACCACTGACCTCACACCCAAGATTAGGGACTCTGTGTTATCATTCTGTTATACTTCAGACTAGTTCCAGGGTGTTGAGACCACGGACCTCACACCCAAGATTAGGGACTCTGTGTTATCATTGTGTTATACTTCAGACTAGTTCCAGGGTGTTGAGACCACGGACCTCACACCCAAGATTAGGGACTCTGTGTTATCTTTGTGTTATATTCCAGACTAGTTCCAGGGTGTCGAAACCACGGACCTCACACCCCAGACTAGGGATTCTGTGTACCATCATATTATACTCCAGACTAGTTACAGGGTGTTGAGACCACGGACCTCACACCCAAGACTAGGCACTGTTTTGATATCTGTTATGACCTATTGCATTTCTGACTATCCCTCTGCTTTCTGATTCGGTACCTACGCATATCTGATTATCTGTTGCCAACCCTGCCTGCCTTTGGATACCGAATCAGCCTTCTGTCTCTGTACCTTGTATGTCCGTGTGTTGCCGACCTGGCTTGCCCGACCTTGAGAGCTATCTCTCTCCATTAAGAGATAGTCTCCAGACCTGCTAGTGATATCCACCTTTCAGGTATCACTCACTCACAGGTTCTTCCTACTTTCAGCCTGGGGCTCCACCCCTTTGGAGGTCTCAGGCTGCTGGAAGGTTTTTGCACCTCCCAGAGGGCGGTATCGCCCATACTGCCAAAGACCACCTGCTCCTCGGGTGGTCCAACTCAAAGTCATTACTGTTGCACCAAACACTCACACTATATAGGTGTCCAGAGGTTAGTTATACTTGGATTATCGGTGATTCTGCAGATCATCAATAATCGGGTATCTATCTGTATTCTTGGTGATACTGCAGATCAACAATAATCAGATTCTCTCTGTGTGCTGATACCGATCATTACAATATGTTAATGAGAATAATGCAATGTTATAGGGAACAAGGCCCAAAAATACTTTCTCAAACATAACTTTTTCGAGAAAATCTATTTTTAACCACTTCAGCCTACAGTGCTGTTGCATCCAAGCAACTTTCACCTACCATTCATCCGCCAATAACTTTATCACTACTTATCACAATTAATTGATCTATGAAGCCACAGAATATCAGGAGCACCAATCTAAATAGTCAAAAATGGTGTGCCACTGTCCCACCCCAGTACTCAAGGGGTCACAACAGTTTCTAACTCAAGGACCGGCACCACACAAGGCGAAGTAAACTCAGTTACTTTATTCCCATAAAGACAGCAACAACAGACGCTGTTTCGGCCGCATGGCCTTTTTCAAGTTGCACAAAATACAACACATGTCACAAACATATATACCAATACACACACCCCCTTAGGGATGTGCATCAACCAATCCTGGCAGCAGAAGAAAAACGGACCTCATGGGAGACTAAGAAAGGTCAAAACAGACCAATGAAGTTGCAAAGTATGAAATATAAACTCACCAATCAGGTGTGCTGCGATGAAACCGCCGCTCTACCGTTAGTCCATATGGCGGCATGACGCTCAACAGTGCGGAGCCACCGCCTCCGATACCCGGAAGCGTCTGGCCACATGACGCGGTCACGTGCTAAGAAGCACATGACCGCGCTACACCAATCACAGCGCCCATCTGTCACCCAATGGACACGGAGAGCCGCTCCAGCGTAGTAGCGGTGGGAGGTGCGGCATAACAATGTCACCATGGTTACCAACAACATTTCACTGTATATGAACCGCATATACTCACGCTAACACCGCCCGCTGGATCAAAGGCCATCGCTGCACGTTTAACTTGCAATGCTGCCAGGTATATACTGTAAAATAAAAACAGACATATAAAAGTTAAAATCAAAACCAGAAATAACGTGATAGAGAATACCAGCATTGATCAATGAGGAATATCAGACAAAGTACAAACTGACACTAAATATGATTTCTATTCAAATAGCAACTAATATGTTTCATATGCAAAAACCTAAATCGTATTCTCTGTTCAAGCCTGCCCTACCCATTGCATCTAGGCGCCTGATCCACCCCGCCTCCCTGCGTAATAGTTCTTTAGTTTTGTCACCCCCTTCCAACCCAGGGGAACACCATCTATTACCGTGACCCTCAACTGGGAGACACTATGACCACATGCAGAGAAATGTTCTGCCACCGCCTGTCCCCCAGTAGAGTGTCTTATAGCTGTTTTATGGGCCGAAATGCGGCTTTTTAGACTCTGTGTAGTCATGCCAACATATATGCTGCTACACGGGCATTTTAATAGATATTTAATAGATATTATTGTATGCCCAGCTGACAAAGGCGGGGCGGTGGTTGTCATGGATCGTCTGCAATACGACCAAGAAATTGAACGACAATTGTCAGATTCCAATGTTTATGTTCTTTTACCACATGATCCATTACCATGTATACAACGTCATATTTCCAGGGTGGTACAGATGGCAATGTCAAGGGATTTGATTGATGAGGATTTGGGCCGATTTTTGCAACGGCAGAACCCCTCCACGCCACATTTTTATATTTTACCCAAAATTCATAAGACACTATTACGTCCTCCTGGACGTCCTATTGTGGCGGGAGTGGGTTCTGTCTTTGTCCCTTTGGCCCAATACCTTGATAGACTCTTGCAGCCTATTGTCCAGTCTATTGATTCCTATCTAAGGGATACAGGAATGTTTTTGGACAAGTTACATTCCCTGCCTCCTCTGGAGGATGACATGTTTTTTGTGACTTTGGATGTGGAAAGCCTCTACACCTCCATCCCTCATGATGGAGGTGTAGAGGCAATTGACTGGTACATCATGACACATACAGATTGTACGGAGGCACAACGCAAGTTTTTGATTGAGTTGCTTAGAATTGTTTTGTTTCATAATTACTTTGAGTTTAAGGGGCGGTTCTTTGGTCAACTACGGGGTACAGCCATGGGATCGAACGTGGCCCCCTCCTACGCAAATTTATTTATGGGATTGTATGAGGAGACATTTGTTTATCTCAATCCCCTGTTCCGCCGGCACTCTGTTTGCTGGTGGCGTTACATTGATGACATTTTTTGCGTGTGGAGGGGGCCACGTTCTACACTGGATGCTTTCATCCAGCAGGTCCATGAGCAATGCCCACCCATTAGACTCACAGCTGATTGTGACCATAACAGCATTTCCTTTTTGGATGTCCGGGTCTATCGTGGGGTAGATGGAATAGCTACTGATCTTTTCTCAAAACCCACGGACAGAAATTCAACATTACATTTTGCTAGTTTTCATCCTGAGGGGGTTAAAAGAAGTATTCCCCGGAGTCAATTTATTAGGGTCAGTAAAATAGTCAGTGAGCCTGGGGTGTGTGAGACACGGAAGATCCAGTTGGCACAAAAATTTAGGATGAGGGGATATCCAGAGGAAACTCTGCATACCTCCACCTCTACACGTCGGGTTAGATCAAAAAATGTTTCGCGCGTTCCATTTGTTTCTACTTATAATACGTGCAGTGATGTGATAACAAGAAGTTTACGCAAACATTGGCACATTTTACGCGACGGGCTACCTCGAGTACCGGAGTTCCGCTATCCCCCTTTAATGTCATTCCGGAGAGCGCCTACGGTTAGAGACAAATTACGTGTGCGACCGGCTCCCACCCCCCAGGCACTTACTGGTAGAACTGGTATGTTCCCTTGTATGTCATGTCACATGTGTGGCAATGTAACAAGGGGTAATACCTTTCAACACCCAACCTCTGGTACAACTTATTACATCAGGGGAAGATATACATGTGACTCTACATTTGTTGTTACATAGTTACATAGTTACATAGTTATTTTGGTTGAAAAAAGACATACGTCCATCGAGTTCAACCAGTATAAAGTACAACACCAGCCTGCTCCCTCACATATCCCTGTTGATCCAGAGGAAGGCGAAAAAACCCTTACAAGGCATGGTCCAATTAGCCCCTAAAGGGAAAAATTCCTTCCCGACTCCAGATGGCAATCAGATAAAATCCCTGGATCAACATCATTAGGCATAACCTAGTAATTGTACTTGTTAATTACCTAGTAATTGTGTACTTATTAAAATGCCCGTGTAGCAGCATATATGTTGGCATGACTACACAGAGTCTAAAAAGCCGCATTTCGGCCCATAAAACAGCTATAAGACACTCTACTGGGGGACAGGCGGTGGCAGAACATTTCTCTGCATGTGGTCATAGTGTCTCCCAGTTGAGGGTCACGGTAATAGATGGTGTTCCCCTGGGTTGGAAGGGGGGTGACAAAACTAAAGAACTATTACGCAGGGAGGCGGGGTGGATCAGGCGCCTAGATGCAATGGGTAGGGCAGGCTTGAACAGAGAATACGATTTAGGTTTTTGCATATGAAACATATTAGTTGCTATTTGAATAGAAATCATATTTAGTGTCAGTTTGTACTTTGTCTGATATTTCTCATTGATCAATGCTGGTATTCTCTATCACGTTATTTCTGGTTTTGATTTTAACTTTTATATGTCTGTTTTTATTTTACAGTATATACCTGGCAGCATTGCAAGTTAAACGTGCAGCGATGGCCTTTGATCCAGCGGGCGGTGTTAGCGTGAGTATATGCGGTTCATATACAGTGAAATGTTGTTGGTAACCATGGTGACATTGTTATGCCGCACCTCCCACCGCTACTACGCTGGAGCGGCTCTCCGTGTCCATTGGGTGACAGATGGGCGCTGTGATTGGTGTAGCGCGGTCATGTGCTTCTTAGCACGTGACTGCGTCATGTGGCCAGACGCTTCCGGGTATCGGAGGCGGTGGCTCCGCACTGTTGAGCGTCATGCCGCCATATGGACTAACGGTAGAGCGGCGGTTTCATCGCAGCACACCTGATTGGTGAGTTTATATTTCATACTTTGCAACTTCATTGGTCTGTTTTGACCTTTCTTAGTCTCCCATCAGGTCCGTTTTTCTTCTGCTGCCAGGATTGGTTGATGCACATCCCTAAGGGGGTGTGTGTATTGGTATATATGTTTGTGACATGTGTTGTATTTTGTGCAACTTGAAAAAGGCCCTGCGGCCGAAACAGCGTCTGTTGTTGCTGTCTTTATGGGAATAAAGTAACTGAGTTTACTTCGCCTTGTGTGGTGCCGGTCCTTGAGTTAGAAAATTAATTGATCTATATCTTTTTTTTCCTCCACTAATTAGGCTTTCTTTGGGTGGTAAATTTTCCTAAGAATTATTCCTTTCAAATCCATTTTAACAGGAAGATTAAGAAAGAAATTGAAAAAAAAATCAATATTTCTCAGTTTTTGGCCATTATAGTTTGAAATTAATACATGCTACCGTAATTAAAACGCATGTATTTTATTTGCCTATTTGTCCCGGTTATTACACCTTTTAAATTCTGTCCCTATCACAATTTATCGCGCCAATATTTTAATTAGAAATAAAGGTGCATTTTTTCAATTTGCGTCCATCACTATTTACAAGCTTATAATTTAAAATAATATACTCTCTTGACATGCATATTTAAAAAGTTCAGACCCTTAGGTAACTATTTATGTTGTTTTTTTTATTGTAATTTTTTTTTTATTAAAAAATGTATTTGGGTAATTTTTGATGTGGGAGGTAAACTGCTATATGTAAACTACTTTTAAATGTAATATAATGTAATTATTTAACCTGCCTGGCGTTCTATTAAGATCGCCAGGCAGGCTGCGGGAGGGTTTTTTTTTAATAAAAAAAAAACTATTTCATGCAGCCAACTGAAAGTTGGCTGCATGAAAGCCCACTAGAGGGCGCTCCGGAGGCGATCTTCCGATCGCCTCCGGCGCCCAGAATAAACAAGGAAGGCCGCAATGAGCGGCCTTCCTTGTTTTGCTTATATCGTCGCCATAGCGACGAGCGGAGTGACGTCATCGACGTCAGCCGACGTCGTGACGTCAGCCGCCTCCGATCCAGCCCTTAGCGCTGGCCGGAACTTTTTGTTCCGGCTGCGCAGGGCTCAGGCGGCTAGGGGGGCCCTCTTTCGCCGCTGCTCGCGGCGAATCGCCGCAGAGCGGCGGCGATCAGGCAGCACACGCGGCTGGCAAAGTGCCGGCTGCGTGTGCTGCTTTTTATTTCAGCCAAATCGGCCCAGCAGGGCCTGAGCGGCAGCCTCCGGCGGTACTGGACGAGCTGAGCTCGTCCAGACCGCCCAGCAGGTTAATAAAAAATGTACGTGGGTGTAGTTTTACTACTTGGCCACAAGATGGCCACAGTCAAAAAGTTCTGGGAGCGGACGATCTCGCTTCCAGGAACTAAAAAGAGGACGGGAAACTTTTTTTTTTTGCAGAAAGACCGCGGCCTCTGATAAGAGACCGTTGGTTTTTCTGCGGGGACTTCGATCGATGAATGGGAACTATAGTCCCATTCATTCATCTGGGGGCTAATGGCAGGCAGCAGGAGCACGGGCGGTCGCGCGCCTCAAGCAGCAGCAGCACAGTCTATGTGGATGGATATATCCGTCCAGATAGACTTAAAGAGACACTGAAGCGAAAAAAAATATATGATATAGTGAATTGGTTGTGTACTATGAATAATTACTAGAAGATTAGCAGCAAAGCAAATATTCTCATATTTTTATTTTCAGGTATATAGTGTTTTTTCTAACATTGCATCATTCTATATAATATGTGCAGATAACACTCATTCAAAATAATTGTTTCAGAGCAGTCTGTGAACTAATGACCTCTCCTCTGGCAGAGAAAAAGAAAACAGTTGAGATAATAAAAGTCAGATAACAGCCCTCTCCACCACTTTGAAAGTCGTAGAGCTTAATGGCTTGTTTGCATAGAGATAACAACTGGAGTTTCTTAAAGAGACTCTAAAGCGAGAATAAATCTCGCTTCAGAGCTCATAGTTATCAGGGGCACGTGTGCCCCTGCTAAACCGCCGCAATAGCGCCACTAAAACGGGGGTCCCTTGACCCCCAAACCCCCCACTGCGACACTTGGTCGCAGACTTGGTCGCTCCTGGAGGCAGGGCTAACGGCTGCAGCCCTGCCTCCAGTCGCGTCTGTCAGCGGCGCATCGCCGCCTCTCCCCCGCCCCTCTCAGTGAAGGAAGACTGAGAGGGGCGGGGGAGAGGCGGAGATACGCGCTGACAGACGCGCGTGGGGCAGGGCTGCGGCGGTTAGCCCTGCCCCAACCAGGAAGCGCTCCCCCGCATTACGGAGGGGATTTGGGGGATCAGGGACCCCCGTTAAGCCGTGGGATAGCGGCAGTTTAGCAGGGGCACACATGCCCCTGCTAACTCTGAGGTCTGAAGCAAGATTTATTCTCGCTTCAGACTCTCTTTAACTCTTCCTGTACTAAACAATTAGACTGATGTATCTGATCTTAATGTTTTATTTCTTAGCTGTACTACACATACAAATCATAATATCATAATTTTTTTTTCGCTTCAGTGTCTCTTTAAGTGGTTAAATATGCAAAGGAAAAAATGTTTTTTAAACTGTCATTTGTCAGAACTTAAAAAAAATGTTTTCCTTTGCATTTTTAAAATAGATTTTCTCTAAAACTACAAGGTCTTTTTGCAAAAAAATGTTTTGCTTTGTTCCCACCCTTCTTCTTAACATACCGAGCAAATTTTGGTGATTATAGCATGTATGTGAGCTTTGCTATTAACCTTTAAATTCGGCACAAAATTACGCGAAAATTATGAATGGATTATAGGAAACCAATTGAATGTCCAAATCGTAATTGCAAAAATGTATGCAAGATTTTGCATAATTGTAATAATTAGCAGATTACGACCACTTCCAGTCCAGGCCCTAGGTACCTGCCTTGTGGTGATCTGGCTCTGGGTGCAGGCTGCCTTGGATGTTGTTGTGGTGTTGACTCCCCCACAACACAGACATCACATAACATTAGCGGCTCTCTCTTCTGCATTGCTGCACAAACTTGGGAGCTGTCCCATGGCATTTTATTCATGCTTGGTGTGTGGATGTCAGCTGCATTGCCCATCCTCTCTTTGTCTGCCCTTGCGTGTGGATAACGGGCTTCTTCCTCCTTCGCTTTCCCTGTGGCCTGATATATACATACATACATATATACATATATACATACATATATATATACATATATACATACATACAGCGATGATGCTTAAAATAAACAGATGATAAATGACTAAATTAAACTAGAGCACATATCTAGGAAATCTTACAAAGCAAAAGCACCCAACAAGAATTCATACTTTCTACTGTACTGTCCTTGCGTAAGAAGAACAAAGTCATGTTAAGGAAGAACTCCGCTCTAAGATAAAATGGTTTACTAATTTCCAGTGGAAGAAGTGTTTAGACTGCTTAGTAGACTATCAAAACTTTGACTGTCTCTGAAGCTGAGAGAACTGATACATTTTAAATCAGATGATATCCTACATCTGACTTGTACATATTCTGGTCTGCATGCCCACAAACTAGTCCTCAACCCACATTTATATAAAATTTCCTCTCCTAGGTTCCTGTGAAATAGTTTGGCCCCCAAGGTCCTGTGACATGGTGGTCCCCAAGCCCCTATCAAGTCCTGGGCCCCAGGGTCCTGTGACATGGTGTGGTCCCCAGTTTCTGCCCCATGGCCTTGCCCCGAGGTTCATGTGACATGGTGTGGTCCCCAGGATAGGGTCATCATGTCTCGGCCCAAAGGTTACTGTAACATGGTGTGGTCTCCTGATTCCTGTTATATGTTCTGACCCCCTGGTTCCTGTCATATGGTATTTGGCCACTCAAGTTTTCGTTCCACAGTTGTGGCCCTCTCAGGTCCCTGTCATATTAATGTTTGTCAACCATGTTCCTGTGACAGGAACGTGGTCGCACCATTATGGCCACTCATGTTCCTGTTCCTGTTATATTGTGCGTTCTGTTCACCCAAGCTCCTTCAACATGACTGTGGCCACTTGGCTCTTGAGACATTGTTGTGGTCACTCAGGTAGCTGTGACATGGCCTTGGTCACCCAGGAACCTGTGATACCTTTATGCACTGAAGTCTCCTCTGAAATGACTGTAGTCACCAGGCTTCTGTAACACAGACATAGTTCTTCAGGCTTCTGTGACATGCTCTGGTCACAAAGACTCTCATGATGTTTTGTGGTCAGCCAGGCCTCCTGTGTCTCACCCTTAATCAGACAAGCTCCTGTGATTTAGCAGATGTAATGTAACTAGAGATGGCCCAAACGGTTTGCTGGCGAACGGTTCCCGGCAAACTTCCGGGGTTCGCGACCGCGGAGAACTGCGAACTTTACCGGAAGTTCGATTCGCCCCCATAGTGCATCATGAGGGTCAACTTTGACCCTCTACATCACAGTCAGCAGGACATTGTAGCCAGTCAGGCTACACTCCCTCCTGGAGGCCCTCCCTCCTTATAAAACGCAGGCAGCGTCAGGCTTTTCACTCACTCGTGTGCCTGCAGTAATTAGAGAAGGGAAAGCTGCTGCTGCAGACTCTCATAGGGAAAGATTAGTTAGGCTCTTGTAGGCTTCTTAGCTTGCTCCTTGCTGATTCTTATTGCTAAAAAAGCACCCCTCAACAGCTCTTTTGAAAGCTAATCTTGTTCTTGTGATCTATTTTTTTGTGTGTGTCCCACTGACACTTGTGTTCCATAGACAGCCTTGGTAATTCCTACTGTGTGTGCCACTGCCAGGCCCAGCACATTCAGTGACTACCTGTGTGTGTGACAGATGCACATTGTAATACCCATCACTGCATATACCTACCTACCTGTTGTTCACAGTGCACCCACCTACCTGCGTGAGCTGAGCGCACGCAGTGTCACTGTGCCTGTCCGGTACCTGTCTATGTGTGACAGGTGCACATTGTAATACCCACTGCATATACCTACCTGTTGTTCACTGTGCACCCACCCACCTACGTGAGCGCACGCAGTGTCACTGTGCCTGTCTGGTACCTGTCTCTGTGTGACAGGTGTACATTGTAATACCCACTGCATATACCTACCTGTTGTTCACTGTGCACCCACCCACCTATGTGAGTGCACGCAGTGTGATATACCACTCCGTGCATACCTGTTAACTTCACCTGTGTGACTGCACATTGTATTAGTCAAGTCAGTGCATACCATTCACTTCATCCCCCCCGATATGGACAAAACAGGTAGAGGCAGAGGTAGAGGCAGACCCATAAGAAGGCCACCCGGCAGGTCTGTGCGAGGTCGTGTTGATGTGATTTCGTGTGGCCCTGGCCCAAAGTACATTGCTCAGAAGAAGGCACGTTCCATCAACTCCCAAGATTGTGAGGATGTGGTTGACTATTTAACACAGAACACCTCATCTTCCGCAGCCACCAGCGCTACTACAAGCACCACAGCCGCTGCATTTGACACTTCGCAGGAGTTAATTGATGGGGAATTAACTGATTCACAGCCATTATTGGTACAACCAGAAGAAGGCGCTAAGCAAGTTACACCACCTCATATGTCTTAGGCGGTGACACTATGGACGTAACGTGTGAGGATGAGGATGATGAAGTTCCTGCTGTTGGTGCAGTTTTGGAGGTGTCTGAGGCAAGCGAAGCCGGGCAGGATGATTATGATGATGACGATGATACGGATACCATGTGGGATCCTAAGAGACAAGATGACCAAGGGGACAGTTCAGAGGGGGAGCCAGAGAGGAGTAGGAGGAGACGAGTTGCTGAAAGAAGCAGGGGGAGCTCGTCGTCAGAAACAGTTGGTGGCAGTGTCCGGCGCCAGCCAACATGCCCTTCAATGTCAGCTGCTGATGCCACCATAGTGCCATCACCCCAGGGGGCTGAGTGGTTTGGAAATGTTTTAGTGCGTCGTCCATAGATCAGAGCAATGCCATCTGTTCTCTCTGCCTCCAAAAATTGAGCCGTGGAAAGGCCAACACCCACGTAGGGACAACTGCCTTACGAAGGCACCTGCAGAAAAGGCACAAACCGCAATGGGAAGAGCACCTGAGCAAAAGCAGCACACAAAAGCAAAGCCACCCTCCTTCTCCTCTTCCTCCTTCAGGTGCAGCATCTATTTTCAGCCGCTTTCTTCCTTGCACCTTCACAGCCACCCTTCTCCACTCCACCTCTCACCTTGAGCGGTTCCTGCTCCTCTGCCCACAGTAGCCAGGTGTCCGTGAAGGAAATCTTTGAGCGGAAAAAGCCAATTTCTGCCAGTAACCCCCTTGCCCGGCGTCTAAAAGCTGACTTGGCGGAACTGTTAGCTCGCTTGCTGTTACCATACCAGCTGGTGGACTCTGAGGCCTTTCGTAAATTTGTGGCCATTGAGACACCACAGTGGAAGATACCAGGCAGCAATAATTTCTCTAAAAAGGCAATACCCAAACTGTACCATGAAGTTGAGAGTCAAGTGGTGTCATCTCTGGCACACAGCGTTGGGTCAAGGGTCCACCTGACCACGGATGCCTGGTCTGCCAAGCACGGTCAGGGCATGTACATTACTTACACAGCCCATTGGGTCAACCTGGTGACCGATAACAAGCAGGGAATACGTGGCTGTGCAGTGGACCAACTTGTGACACCTCCACGGCTTGAAGGCAGGCCTTCTGCCACCTCCTCTCCTTCTCCTCCTACTCCTCCTGCTACATCCTCTTCGCTATCATCGACGTCCTTCTCCTCCTTGGCTGAGTGGCAGTTCAACTCTACTGGTGCTGCGATCTCCTCTCCAGCTACACAGCCCCATCTCCCCAGGGCCTATGCTGCATGTCAGGTACGACGGTGTCACGCCATCTTAGACATGTCTTGCCTCAAAGTGGAGAGTCAAACTGGACCAGCTCTTCTGGCTGCTCTTAACAAACAGGTGGATCAGTGGCTGACCCCGCACCAGCTGGAGATCGGCAGCCTGGTGTGTGACAACCGCAGCAATCTCCTTTTCACTTTGAATTTGGTAAAGCTGACACATGTACCCTGCATGGCACATGTGCTGAATCTAGTCATTCAAAGATTTGTGTCAAAGTACCCAGGCTTAGAGGACATCCTGAAGCAGGCCAGGAAGTTGTGTGGGCATTTCGGGTGGTCTTACACGGCCATGGCACACTCTGCAGACATTCAGTGGAGAAACAACTTGCTGGTGAGACGCTTGATATGTGATAGCCCAGCTCGCTGGAATTCGACCCTGGTCATGTTCTCTCGCTTGCTAGAACAGGAGAAAGCAGTCATCCAGTACCTGTACAATTACAGTAAAAGGGCACAATCTGGGGAGATGGGGATGTTGTGGCCCAACAACTGGACACTAATGCGAAATGCATGCAGGCTCATGCGGCCGTTTGAGATGGTGACCAACCTGGTGAGTCGCAGTGAAGGCACCATCAGCGACTTGATCCCGTACGCTCACTTCCTGGAGTGTGCCGTGCATAGAGTGGTGGATCAAGCTGTGGAGGAGCGTGAACAGGAACAGTTACAGGAGGAACAGTTGTGGGAGCAATTTTCATCAGAACCAGATGTTTCCTTAACACCTGCAGCAGCACAGAAGGGGGAGGGGGAGGAAGAGTCATGTTGGGAAGAGGAGTCAGACTCGGATGATGAGGAAGGTGTTTCTTTGGAGGAGGAGGAGGCAGTAGAAAAACCACAGCAGGCATCGCAGGGGGCCTGTGCTGCTCGACGTTACCGTGGTATTGTTCGCGGCCGGGGAGAGGAGGAGGACTTACCTGACATCATTAAGGATGAGCAAGAGGAGATGGATAGTATGTCTGGATCCAACTTTGTGCAGGTGGCGTCTTTCATGCTGTCCAGCCTGTTGAGGGTCCCCCATATAAAAAAAACTCAAGGGGAATTGTGAGAATCTGCTCAGCTGCCTGTGCAGACAGGCAGCTTTTTGACCACTGTTCAGGTCTGCATTCTGCAGGTCTCTTTAAGAGAGACTTTTTGTCAGTATTGCAGCTTGCTGCTGAGGAATTTGCATACATGATTCGTTATGCAAATCCCCTACCTGCCTCCTGTGATGACTGGCTGTATAAAGGTTGGGATTACCCACAGTCCTTGGCTGGTTATTCCTTCAGGGTTTGTAGTAAACACTCTTAGAGAGTGTCAGCCATGCTACTTCTTGTTGAAGTCATCTTAGAGTAATTCCTGGAAAACTGCACTAGGCAGGTTTCCTTAGTGCAGTTAGGATTGCTTATCTGTTTGTTTGTTTGTTCTGTTGCGATTGTCCTGTCCCAGCGGTGGTCGACAGTAAATGGTTCTGATCTCTGTTCTTGGAGTATAGCTGGTGCAGCGGTTGCTACCAGCTATCTCTTCTGTTCTGTCTCCTTGGATCGCGCTAGCCACTTTCCGCTAGTGCTGTGGATCCTTCTGTTCTGCTACTCTGTACCTGGATCGCGCTAGTCACTTTCGCTAGTGCTGTGGATCCTTCTGTTCTGCTACTCTGTACCTAGATCGCGCTAGTCACTTTCGCTAGTGCTGTGGATCCTTCTGTTCTGCTACTCTGTACCTGGATCGCGCTAGTCACTTTCGCTAGTGCTGTGGATCCTTCTGTTCTGCTACTCTGTCTGCCTGGATCGCACTCGCCTAGCGCTAGTGCTGTGGATCCTTCTGTTCTGTCTTCCTGGATCACGCTGGCCACTTTCGCTAGTGCTGTGGATCCTATCTCTCGCTTGTCCCTGTTTTCGTGTGTCTGTCTTGTCTGCTACGAACACTTGCTGGAGGCTCGGTGAGGTAACCGTTAAGCAAGCGCTCGCGTTCTCTGTTTCGTGTTTGTCTGTCTTTGGTTAGTTAGGCGTGCTTGTCTCTGTTGTGCGTAACACGCGGAGACCGCGCACGAACGCGTGCACTGTTGCGAATGAGTGCTGTGTTCGCGTTCAGCTAGCGTTTGTTATTTTCCTTATCGTTCTCTTTGTATGATTTGCTGTGCCTTTGCTACCCTTGTGCTCTGTCCTGCTCAGTCTTGTGTCGCTATTGGCAATCGCCATTCTTGCGATTGCGTTTCCTACTTCGTTTCCGCCGTTGTGTGTTCGACGTCGCTGGGTGGCGACTAGTTTGGTGGGCACACATTGGTTCTGTCCCTTTGCTCTGTTCCCTGTGGGCTATCCAGCCCTGCCTGATCGTACCTTGTCCTGGATCTGTACAATTCCCATTTGGCATCTGTGGCTGTGCAGCGGCTGTGTTCGCCTGCACTCCACAGCGCCATCTGCCGGTGGGAATTGCCCTCTGCGGGTGCATAGCACCTAGCCTGGGTGTCCTCAATTATACGCTTGTGGAGGAAATCGTGCGTTGACCACGGAGACGACTCCACATTCGTTACAGGAATGACCTGTACTGGGTGGCCACGCTACTAGACCCTCGGTATAGGCACGCTTAATCTCCTCCTGCAATTGCCTGTGTATGTCTGATATTTTCCATCTTTTGTATTTGTCCACTTTTTGCTTTCTTGATCTTCCTCTGTAATAGTGTTATCACCTGAGTAACATTACAGACAGTATTGTAATTGCTATTGAATTCTGGCTTTGTTTGTTCACACTTTATTTCCTGGTGGCTGGCCTGCAATTTCCATCAAAGCCTGTATCACATACAGATCTGTTTGAACTTGCAGGAGACAAGGCCACCCCATTACTTAATTTGCATATTGTCTGCCAGCTGAGCTGACCAGGCCTTCCTGATTACACATTGCTATAGCTATGTGTATATAAGGAGGCCACATTGTCGGTTCGCGACAATTAGGTTCGCTTTCTAAGGGCAGCTTTCAAAGGGCGAAAAAACGAATTTACCCGAATTCACCAGTAATTCAGCAGAAATAAGCACCACATCAAGGTAACATTATCTTTGTTGTAATTTACTTGTATTGCTGCACACTATTGCTGTCTAACTAAATCATCTCTGCCTTTGAATCTGAACTGCACAGCCTACAAACCACCCCACCAAATAAAAACAAACTGCACTGATAATGTACTAAGCGCTGCTCCATTGCCCTAGTTAAGCCCACCACCAAGTATTCTCCAACCTCTGCTACACCATTTTCCCTACCTATTTCACCACCACTCCCAGTGCAACAGTATGTATCCCCAACACATCGTTATGCGTACCCCCCTCATACCTCCTCCTCTTTCCCTTGATCACCCGCCCTATTGGTGCTTCATGTTCTGGCTCCATCAGCTCCTCCCCCTGGTCCCTTGTCCACTTCTCGCCACACATCTTAACCCCAGGCCCACTCCTGTCTCCTAGCTCCCCCATTCCCCTCCTCATACTTCCCCCCTCGCCCACTACAACCAAATTCACCTACCAAGCCCCTCTGCCCGCCGCATCTCCCACCCTCCCCATACCCACGAACATTCTCGCCCCAATCTCATTCCCATCTGCCCAACTCTGAAGATCTCTTCCTCTATCCGGCGCTCTCTGGAATGGCAGATCTATCCGCAACAAGCTTACAACTATCCATGACCTCTTTATCTCAAAAACCCTCACCTTTCTTGCCCTTACTGAAACTTGGCTCACCCCCTCTGACCTGCCTACAGTCGCAGCCCTATCCTACGGGGGTCTACACCTCAGCCATACCCCAAGACCAGATAACAGGCCTGGGGGAGGGGTGGGCCTACTCCTCTCCCCATCCTGCACTTTCCGTGTCCTTACCCCTCCCCCGTCTCTTTACTTTACCTCCTTTGAGGCCCATGTTATCCGCCTCTATCATCCCCTCCCAGTCATTATTGCAGTCCTGTACCGCCCCCCCTCCAGTACAATATCGCACTTCCTAGAAAACCTTGCCTCCTGGCTCCCACACATCCTGTCCTCCGACCTCCCAACAATCATCCTCGGAGACTTTAACATTCCAATTGATGAGCCTACCACCTCTGCTGCCACTCAGCTTCTCTCGCTCACAAACTCCCTTGGCCTCACTCAGCATACTAACGCCACAACCCACAGTGCTGGTAATACTTTGGACCTAATTTTCTCCAAAGCCATCGCACTTACAAACCTGGACATTACACCATTCCCCATCTCCGACCACCACCTCATCTCCTTCACCCTCACTCCATCCAGCACCCCCTGTCCCCCTCCCCAAACTGGACGTTGGCAGAGAGATCTGTGCAACCTTGACCCCAATGTACTAGCCACTCCCCTCCACTCCCTCTCCTCCTCCCTCCCCAGCCTAACCTGCCCCAACAAAGCGGCAGCTCAATACAACAGTAACCTCTCCGCAGCCTTAGATCATGCTGCTCCCCTGACCTTTCGTACCAACAGTCGCCCCAACCCCCAACCTTGGCACACTGCCCTCACAAAAAAACTACAAAATGAGACACGAGCTGCAGAACGCAAATGGAGGAAATCCCGCCACACCCATGATTTCCTGGGATACAAGACCAAGTTGCATACGTACCATGCTGCCCTCGCTGATAGCAAACAGATATACTTCACTCACTTGATCGCTACCCAAGCCTCCAACCCACGTCGTCTTTTTGCCACCTTTAATGCCCTACTCAACCCCACACCTCCTCCCCCAACCTCCACCCTCTCAGCCACTGACCTATCAAACTACTTCATCAACAATATTACAACCATCCGGAGGGATATTTCTCTCCTCCACTCTATCGCCCCCGCCTCCCCACCACATCCGACTCCTGCCTCTTTCTCCTCCCTTACCTCCTTCAATCCTGTCACGGTGGAGGAAGTCAACCAGCTGCTGGTAACCTCACCTGTCACTTCCTGCCCCCTAGATCCGGTCCCATCTGATTCACTGCGCCCACATTTTTCTGGTCTGGCCCCTGTCCTCATCGCCCTGTTCAACCTCTCCTTCTCCACCGGCATCTTCCCCTCCACATTCAAACAGGCCACTGTGCTTCCCCTGCTAAAGAAATCTTCACTTGACCATGCTCTGCCATCCAACTACCGCCCAATCTCTCTCCTCCCTTTTGCCTCGAAAATTCTTCAACGCCTGACCCACCAACGCCTGACCAACTTTTTTAATTCCAACTCTCTTCTCGATCCTCTGCAATGTGGTTTTCGCACAGCCCATTCTACAGAAACAGCCCTCACCAAAGTGGTCAATGACCTTGCCCTTGCCAAAGCCGAAGGTAAGTACTCCATCCTGCTTCTCCTGGACCTCTCCTCGGCATTTGACACTGTCGACCACTCCCTCCTCCTCCACTCCCTGAAGCTAATGGGCATTCAGGACCTAGCCTTAGCCTGGATCTTCTCCTACCTCTCCAACTGCTCCTTCACAACATTTTTCAATGGCTCCTCATCCACTCCTACACCCCTCTCAGTTGGTGTTCCTCAAGGTTCCGTCCTAGGACCACTACTGTTCTCACTCTATACTGCCTCAATTGGCAAAATCATCTCCTCCATGGGCTTCAATTCTCACCTGTATGCCGATGACACCCAGATATATCTCCACACCCCAGATCTCTCCTCCTCTACCATGGACAAAGTCTCTGCCTGCCTCACATCAATTTCCGCCTGGATGGCTGCCAGGTACCTGAAGCTTAATTTGGACAAGACTGAGCTTCTAATATTCCCACCCTGCACAGCTGCACCCCTCCCTGATCTGCACGTCACTATCGAAAATACTACCATCCGCCCTACCTCCCAAGCCTGCTGTCTAGGTGTTACTCTGGACTTTGAACTTTCCTTTAAACCCCACATCCAAAGTATTGCCAGATCCTGCAACTTCCACCTCCGCAACATCTCCAAGATCCGCTCCTACCTGTCCCCTGACACCACTAAACTCCTTATCCACGCCCTTGTCATCTCCCTCCTAGACTACTGTAATTCTCTTTTGTCTGGCCTCCCCTCTAACCATACTGCCCCACTTCAATTGGTAATGAATGCGGCAGCCAGACTGATACATTCTTCTCACCGCAGCGCCTCTACACCTCCGCTCTGTAAAGCCCTACACTGACTCCCCGTCAGCTTTAGGATCAATTTCAAAATCCTGTGCTTGGCCTACAAATCAGTGCACAAGACCTGCCCGACCTACATCTCTGATCTGGTCCACAGGCACATACCAGCCCGCCCCCTCCGATCCTCCAATGACCTGCGCCTAGTCGCACCACGCATAACTCAGTCACATGCACGATTGCAGGACTTCACCATGGCTGCCCCTACTCTCTGGAACTTGCTCCCACCAGCCGTCAGACTCGCCCCCACCTTTAATACTTTCAAACAAGCTCTCAAGACTCACCTCTTCATGCTCGCATACCCCCCTACACCAGCACCATAATATGTTCTGTTAGACACCCTCTCAAAAGATGCACCTATTGTCTCCACCCCCACCCTTTAGATTGTAAGGATCCATCTGAAAATGGCGCCTGCGAATCATGGCGCACGGTGTTGCCGCTAATCCGTTTGCCGCTTATCGCTATTTAACATTAAAGCCTTATTGTTATTTAGCGTTAAAGCCTTATCGTTATTTATCGTTAACACACAGAACCCTCTCTGTACCTATCCCTAACCCCTAAACCCCCCTGGTGGTGCCTAACCCTAACCACCCCCCGGTGGTGCCTAACCCTAACCACCCCCCTGGTGGTGCCTAACCCTAACCACCCCCCTGGTGGTGCCTAACCGTAAGACCTCCCTCGTGGTGCCTAACCCTAAATCTCCCCTGGTGGTGCCTAACCCTAACCTTGACAGTGTTACATTAAATCCATTCACCGTTTTGCAGTTAAATAACGTCTGCAGTTTGGCTTATGTAGGGCGCTATTGATAAATAATGTTACTGTGGGCAATAATGTCTGCTGTTTGGCAAATGAACGTCACTATTGATAAATAACGTTAGTGTGTGCCACTATTGATAAATAACGTTAGTGTGTGCCACTATTGATAAATAACGTTAGTGTGTGCCGTTTTTCTTCTTTCCCTGTGCGCCATTATTATGCAGTACTAACGATAAATAGTGATAAGCGTTTCTTTTTAATGCGGCGCCATTTTTATGCATAGGCGCCGTGCGCCATTATTCACTGATACCAGATTGTAAGCCTCTGGCAGGGCCTTCCTCCCTAGTGTTTCCACCTTGATTATGCAATCTCACTGTCAGTCACTCCTCGTGTGGACTAGAACAGTCTCTATTTTGACCTATGACACTGTATTGTTATCAAATCATTTGCATGATCTTGTTTTGTTGTGAGTTTCCGTATGTTCTACCTTGTATGTTAATCCATTTATCTATTGTGCAGCGCTGCGTAATATGTTGGCGCTTTATGAATACAATAAATAATAATAATAGGCACAAAGTGGCGGACATGTTCCCAACTCACCTGAAGGCAGAAAGGATGCAGAACATGCAAAACAAGCTGGCAACTATGCTTTACAATGCGTTTAAGGGTGATGTCACAGCACAACGGAATAAAGGTACCACTGCCAGTAATCCTCCTCCCATCTCCACGCAGGCAAGGACAGGACGCTCCAGTGATCTCATGGTGATGTTGAACATGCGGACATTCTTTAGTCCAAAGCCTCGCCTTAGCCCTTCCGGATCCACCCTCCACCAACGCCTCGACCAGCAGGTAGCCGACTACCTGGCCTTAAAGAGATACTTTAGCCAGGAATAAAAAAAATCAGTTTTACTTGCCTGGGGCTTCTACCAGCCCCCTGGAACTGTCCCGTGCCCTCGCAGTCACTCACGGAGCCTCCGGTCCCACACCGCCCGCTAGTTTCGTTTTCGCTGACAGGCCCGACAGGCCTGGCCACGTGAATTTTTCTTTGCGTTCCCGTCCACAATAGCGTCCTGCGCCTGTGCAGGACACTATTGAGGACGGGAACATAAAAAAGGATACGCATGGCCAGGCCTGTGCAGGCGCAGAAAGACGTCCGACTCCCTGTCAGGGTCTGTCATCGAAAACTAAACTAGCTGGCGACGGGGGATCAGAGGCTCAGTGAGTGACTGCAAGGGCACAGGGCATTGCAGGGGGCTGGTAGAAGCCCCAGGCAAGTAAAATTTATTTTTTATTCCTGGCTTAAGTGTCCCTTTAAGTGTGGATGTAGACACTGTGAGCAGCGATGAACCCTTGGACTACTGGGTCCGCAGGCTTGACCTGTGGCCAGAGCTGTCCCAATTTGCCATCCAACTTCTGTCTTGCCCTGCCTCAAACATCCTGTCAGAAAGGACCTTCAGCGCAGCTTGAGGCATTGTCACTGAGAAGAGAAGTTGCCTAAGTCACAAAAGTGTTCAGTACCTCACCTTTATCAAAATGAATGAGGCATGGATCCCGGAGGGTAACTGCCCGCCCGAAAACTAAGTCAGTCCCCACACACAGCATCTCTGCCTGCACGCCGTGTGACTGGCTGCCCCAAAACTAAGTCGCTACCCACACAGCATCTCTGCCTGCAGGCCACTTGACTGCCTTCTCTGCCACCACCAACAGGGTCCAGGACTGCAGGTGGATTCCTGAATTTTTAAGGCCACTATAATAATTTTTCTGGTGTGGGTACATGCCTGCCTAATTTTTCTGGCTGCATTGCAGCTGCAACAACAAAACAAAAGGCATGTACATGTGTCAATTTCCCTTCGTGATCATTACCTTGCCGTGGTGAAAGGGCTTGCGTATCACAATGAGCAATGACTGACGGCTATATGAGTGTCTTGGGGGGGGGGGGGGGGGGGGGAGCACACCCAAGATAATAAGGTCGTTACTTCATTGTGGACAGACCAAATTTGATCAGCTGGACAGTCACTGTTGTTCTATCATTGAGCTACCACAGCCCGGCAGCCATATGGGCTTGAAAACCGCCACGGCCTGCACTCTCGCCATGGTGTGCACCAGTCCAGCACGGCCGTCACTACACAAACAGCTGTTTGCAGTGCGTTACACGGTGAGTTTGGTGTGTCAGTGTAAAGCAGTACTCTAATTACACTCCCTGATCAAATCCAGATTTTTCCCCGGGACTTTTGCAGTCTATCCCACTCTGCCATGCCCCCTATAGGTGTTAGACCCCTTGAAACATCTTTTCCATCACTTTTCTGGCCAGCATAAGTGTTTCTAGTTTTCAAAGTTCTAGGTTTCAAAGTTCGCTTCCCCATTGACTCCCCATTGTCTATTGCGGTTCGCGAAAGTTTGCGCGAATCGAACGATTGGCGAAAGTTTGTGAACCTAAAATCAGAGGTTCGGGCCATCTCTAAATGTAACCAGTGGTGTAGCTAAGGCGTTAGGGGCCGCAGTGCGAGTTTTAGATGGGGCCCCCAGGCACTTTATAAATATAGAGCACCAAAACCTACTAATGAAATCTTCAGTGTAATCAGAGGAGGGAAACTATTTATTAATATAGTCAATGCACATATAGAGGGGATTCATGAAGAAGTGGACAACGAGGGCACCGCTCTTTATTGTGACCTTTATTGTGACAGGGGCCAGTACAGATACATCGGGAGGGTGTGAGGTAGACCTGACAGTTCCTTTACGATGGTGTGTCGCTTCTTCAGAGGCAGTAGAACTGTTCTACTGCCTCTGAAGAAGCTACACACCATCGCGAAACAGCTGTCAGGCGTACCTCAATAACCCCCCCCACGCTACCATTAACCTTTGTTGCATGTCAATGTCCATGTCCAGTTGCATCTCTGTTGCACCTATAGAGGTGATCATTACCAGCAAAGCACCAATGAAAAGATAAACTAATGGATAAAGGAGGGCCCCTAGAGGCTACATCTGCACCCCCTCTTGCTATGCCACTGGATTTAACTTAGCTTCTGTAACTCAGGTGTGGTCAGCCAGGCTCCTGGATCTCAGCTGTGGTCATCCAGGTTCCTGGGAGTAAGCTGTGGTAAGCCAGGCTCCTTGAACTCAGATGTGGTCAGCCAGCTTCCTGGGTCTCAGCTGTGGTTAGGCAGGGCTCTGGGACTCAAAGGGTCCTCATCAAGGTTCCAAGGCCTAAGCTGTGGTCAGCCAGGATCCTAGGACTCAGCAGTGGTCAGCCAGGATCCTAGGACTCAGCAGTGGTCAGCCAGGTTCCTAGGACTCAGCTGTGGTCAGCCAGGTTCCTGGGGTTCAGCTGTGGTCAGCCAGGTTCTTGGGACTCGGCTGTGGTCAGCCAGGTTCCTGGGGTTCAGCTGTGGTCAGCCAGGTTCCTGGGGTTCAGCTGTGGTCAACCAGGTTCCTGTGATCAGGCTGTGGTCAGCCAGGCTCCTGAGACTCAGCTGTGGTGAACCAGGTTCCTGGGGCTCAGCTGTGGTCAGTCAGGCTTCTTTTACTCAGCTGATGTCATCTGGGTTCCTGAGACTCACCTATAGTCAGCCAGATTCAGTGATTTAGCAGATGTCACCCAGGCTCCTGTGACTCATCTGTAGTCAGCGAGGCTCCTGTGAACAGGTCACCCACGCTTGTGTGACTCATCTGTAGTCAGCAAGGTTCCTGTGAACAGGTTACCCTTTCTCCTGTGATTCAGCTGTGGTCACCCAGGTTGCTGAGACATGGCTGAGGGCACACAGGCTTCTATGTGACTAAGCTTGTGTACACAGTCTCTCCTTTAACATGGAAGCGGTACATGGAAGTTTGGGTTAAAGCTGTACTTACAGGCTCTATAATTTTACTGAGTTAAAAAATAGATTTTGGGTTGTAGATACAAAGCTAGTGTAGGTCCTGCATTGTTCCCTAATTCCATTAAGCATACATCTTGGATCTGTACATCAGCGCTCTGCAGTGGTAGCCTGGATACTGAGAGGCTGAGATTGCTGACAGTGTGCAAGTGCCTAATGTCATATGACAGTGTGCAGTGACAGCATGTCAGTATACTCAGATGCAGTATGCTATTGTACTAGGACAGCCTGATATACCCCACCTGTATTTCTGCTCGGGACTATACAGGGGGTCAGTAATGTCCACACCATTCCTCCAACACTAGCGTCTATGAGATGCTGGGGAGGATGAGTGACCACATACAGCTAATGTTTTAATCCTTTCCCGTGTTCAGATGTATAGCAAACAAACATACTTAATTACTTTGTATACTGGTGTTATGTGGTTAGATTCAAAGCCTGCTAAATTTCTTCTCCTTTGTGTCAGTGTGCTCATCCGAGCCACACATGTGTTAAAGTATGTATCACCTCATCCTGTTATCAGAAAGAGCTAAGGTCATTCAGAGCCCAAGTCCATAACAGGTCAAAGCTATTCTAGCAGAACAGCGGGGTCATAAAGAGACCTGAATCCCCTTCCACAGTGTGATGTCATGACCATGGTCCTGACAGTTTCCTGTCTTTAAGCCTAGTTGCATTGTGTAATATAACTGCCAAGCAAGAAGTATCTCCCTCTGTGCATAGAACTCTCATTCAGCAGATTACGGACCAGGACCACGGAAGGGACCAGGAGGACACCGGGGGACCTTGCGGCCTACGGGGTGGGGGGGGGGGGTATCATGGCGAAAGCCCCAGGTAAGTCCAAATTTCAATTTTAGTGAGATATCAGGATCCACTTAACACATTTTAACCACACTTCAATGTAAGTACACCAATACTTTCTTGTTTGCAGCTGTGCTGGTCATGGTCAACTGCAGATTTTTATTAACAGCATTGTACTAAATGAAGTGGCCTAGAGCCACAACATAGTTATTTTATCACAATGTAGTTTGTTCTCACCTTTTATCCTACACTGTCACCTTATTCCCATTTGATATCCAAGTCTTTCAAGGGCACCCTACACAAAAGGTGCCCTGGCTGGAGGTTGGACACTGTGAAACAATTCTGCTACCTTGGTTACAAAAGGACCCACTATACGAGCCCCACTAGATCATGTACAGTGTGTACCAGGTAAATATAACAGCGATCTCTGCGCTTACTCTGCACAAGAGGGGAGAAGAGGACAGGGTACCTATAGCTTGGCCAAGTTGAAATGAGTACTTTAAAGTGGAATGGAGAAAGTTAACTTTTCCTGGCATTTATTTTTATCATTTTGGTGATAAAGGGACCCCAATCTATCTACTGGCTAGGCTCTAGGGTCAGGGTCAGACTGGGACACTAAGGGCCCACCAGGAAAGTTTCAGCCTGTCCCCCCACCCCCAATTTGGGCTCACATATGCATATGCTCTTGAAATTTTGCGCAGATGTCAGTGCTATATCCTATACAATAAAATGCAAGTGTCCCTGCGTCATCAACTGAATGGTTGTGTGTCCCTGTCTTTTTTGTACTGAGCATGTGCGCAGCCAGGGCTGTTAGGACACAGGGCCGGATCTGACAGTTTGCTGTGTGTGGTTCACAGAGGTTCTCATTGTATTGTGGGAAATAACAGCATTTTCCAACTGCCAAGCAAGCAGCTCCCTGTGTGCATATAGTTCAGACAGTGGTGAGGAACGAGCAAGAGGGACACACATGTGCGCACATTGCGGGGAGGAAGGGGGGGGGGGGGTTACGGCTGTGACCTAGCACCCGTTTTTTAATGGGCGGGCCTTTTTACTAGTAATTACATAATTTGGTAGGACATTAGACTATGGTAGAGAATAGATTGTGAGCTCTTCTAAGGACAGTCCATAACAGGAAGATGGCTACATGCGGTGCACGCAGCGCACAGCAGCAAAAAAAAAAAGAAAATGGTAGTGGCCATGCACTGAACCATGGGCGTGGTCATGATGTGTCATGGGCAGATCCAAAAATACACAAAATAAGTAGCGGTGTTATTCACAGAGAGTGGGCCTGACCAGATAAACTTTAGATAAAATAATCAAGTACTTACATGCCTCATGATAATTCAAGTAATCAAATGCCGCTAAATAAAAATATTAAGTAGTTACACAACTCCAGATAAAATAATTAAATAGCCAGGTGCCTTACAATGAACAAAATAAATAGCCAGATAATAAAATAATTTAGTAACTAAATGGGCCCTGTATACATAAATCAAGTAGACATGTTCTTCAGAAAACAGAATTAAGTAGCCATGTGCCCATATTTAAGTATTAGGTGGGGAGGGCTGGATGCTTTGCTGGGTGCCTGCAATGCTGGGCAGCCTTAGAGCATACAGATCCTGAGGAAAGTGTCATATGAAGGGCCTAGAGCCTGAGTATAGTTCAGTGTTCTCCCATGGCTCTTTTAGCCGGGTGCTCCAGCCTCCACCCAACTAGTGTTAGTGAGCACCTGGCTGTCATCGCCTTCTTCTATGCTGTAAGCATAGTTGCTCAAAGTAAGCAGAGTTGCTCACAGAAGCACCGGCCCTGCATTCTATCATCTCGCCCTACCCGGCTACTATTTCATGCCACCCGGCTACTATTTCATGCCACTCGGCTGGAAAACATTTCTGGGAAGAACATTGTCGTTGCCCCAGTATAGGTAGCCAGCAGCTATAGGTGTCCCCAGTATAGGTAGTTAGCTATAGGTACTCCCAGTATAGGTAGTTAGCTTTAGGTACTCCCAGTATAGGTAGCAAGTTATAGGTGTCCCCAGTATAGGTAGTTAACTGTAGGTGTCCCCAGTATAGGTAGCAAGTTACAGGTGTCCCATTATAGGTAGTTAGCTATAGGCCCCCCCAGTATAGGTATAGTATAGTATATGCTTATCTGGTCTGTAAGAAATAAAAAACAGATACTCACCGAAGGAGAGGGAAGGCTCTGGGTCCTATAAAGCCTTCCTGTTCTCCTCCCAGTCCTCTCGTATCCCCACAGACTCCTCCGTCTGAATCTCCTGCCGTGGGAGACTTCGGCAGTCTTTGGAAGCACTCGGCCTCCTGAAGACTGGCGGCTCTGTACTGCGCACGCGCGATTGCTCGAGAGAGGGCTTTGGAAGCCTGAGTGCTTCTGAAGGCTCGCTTCGGCATTCTTCGGAAGCAATCGGGAAGAGAGCAGTCTACGACTGAACGGTTGTAGACTGCTAACAGGGGTGCCTGTTGGGGAATGTGAGGACCAGGAGAAGAATGGAAGGCTCTATAGGACCCAGAGCCTTCCCTCTCCTTAGGTAAGTATCTGTTTATTAATTTAAAAATCGCTTAAGGCTCCCATACTGTGTTCTATTGTAGCAGCGCCTTGGGCTGTTTTCATTGGAATTTCCAGAGTCCTACTTTAATCCTACGGTAACAGAGATAACCTGGTAATTTATGTCTCCTCAACACAAAACAGCTCACTCCATCATTGCAGAGCTGCAGCTCTCCCTCCACCCTTTGAACTAAATAAATATATACATTCCCAGCAAAATACATGGCTGCCCAAAGCCAATTGTGCCGCGTAATCTGTGTATAATTCTATCTTCCCTGGGGTCTTTATACTCCTGAAGATATTACTCTGGACTAGAGCTGCTGGCATAACTGAATCTAGAGGTGGGGAGATGCAGCCCGCAATCTAATTACCCAGCGGAATTTGGAACAGTCAGCAAGCCGCAGAGAAAAGGCCACTGAGGGGCTGAAGGGAGACTTGATTACCCAGAATCCTCTGGGAGGAAGCCAGGATGCTGGTGGATGGTGACGTTTAGTTTTGTCTTGGGGGTGTACTACACAAGTTTGAAGGATGTGTGAGAGATTATTTGTGGCCTGAATAGGCTTGCTTCCCAGAATGCCGATGCACATTACATCGTTTTTCTAGCTGTTACATTCAGTGTTTCATCAGTGTATTTCTGCAAGAAACTAGTAGTAAGAATATGAGGATATATGGATATTGCCATTGCTATCTTCTCATAAAAGAATGCTGCTCAGGCCTGGAGTTATGGTTTATGCTGCCAGTGCTGGTCCTAGACTTTTTTGCCACTTTAAAGAGACACTAAAGCGGAAAAAAAAATATGATATGATTTGTATGTTTAGTACAGCTAAGAAATAAAACATTAGGAGCAGAGACATAAGTCTAATATTGTTTCCAGTAAAGGAAGAGTTAAAGGGGAACTGAAGTAAGAGGTATACAGAGGCTGCCATATTTATTTCCTTTTAATCTATACCAGTTGCCTGGCATCCCTGCTGGTCTATTTCTCTGCAGTAGTATCTGAATAACACCAGAAACAAGGATGCAACTAGTCTTGTCAGATCTGACTTTAAAGTCTGAAACACCTCATCTGCTGTATGCTTGTTCAGGGGCTATGGCTAATAGTATTAGAGGCAGAGGATCAGCAGGGCTGCCAGGCAACTGGTATTACTTAAAAGGAAATAAACATGGCAGCCTCCATATACCTCTCTCTTCAGTTCCCCTTTAAGAAACTCCAGTTGTTATCTATGCAAAAAAGCCATTGAGCTCCACGGAGCTCTGTCTTCTGAAGCTTATTATCTCAACTATCAGTCTTTTTCTCTGCAAAGGACAGGTAAATAGTTCACTGGCTTGCTCTGTAAAATCATTTAGAATGCTGAGTAGTGTGTAAACTGCAAATATTAGAGAATGATGCAATGTTATAAAAAAAAAAAACTATATAACTGAAAATAAAAATATGAGAATACTTTCTTTGCTACTAGTGTTCTAGTAATTATCCACACTATACAACCCATTCCTTTAGATTGTAGGCTCACAAGGGCAGGGCTTTCACCCTTTTGTGTCATGGAATGTTATTAATTTAATTATCGATTTATCAAAATAGCGCTGCAATAAACAAATATATATAATACAAAAATTACACCAATAGTCCAAACAGTTCAATCCTAGGAAATGGTGCAATCCTGGTACATAGTCTCTGGGTATGCGCTTTTCTATGGGGTATAGCAAGTCCCTTCTGTAAACTCTCTTTATGTAGATAGCGCTCCACAGTGTTGATGATTAAGAAATCGAAAAAGCCCCCTTTGGGACCGCACTCACCTTCTTAGGTGGACCACTATTAGATTGGTCATTAACGTCTCCGTAGTCATCCAAGTGGGAATTGATGAAGGTCCTCCTGCCTCTACACTTCTGCCAGCCACGAGGGAGTTAGTGAAACTCTAGCTGCAGCCTGCAGGTGTCTTGGAGCCCAGTATCCTCTATGAGGAAAGCGGAGGTCTAACCAGAAGTGGAGACATCAGACTACATCGGGGACCCCAATATCTTTATCCAGACAACGAACGGAGGGCTTCATCAATTCCCACTTGGATGACTACGGAGACGTTAATGACCAATCTAATAGTGGTCCACCTAAGAGGGTGAGTGCGGTCCCAAAGGGGGCTTTTTCGATTTCTTAATCATCAACACTGTGGAGCGCTATTAATTTAATTGCTTGCACACTGTTAGACATTTATACATTTTAGTCATCATGTTAAATCAAATTGTAATCAGCAGTGCTGTATTGTGTATCAGTTTACATATTTGATGTATATCATTGTCTGTATCATTATGTATCCCTTGTTTGTTTTCTTACATTGTACAGCGCCACGGAATATGTTGGCGCTTTATAAATAAATAATAATAATAATTATAAAAATTCATTATATCATAATTTTTTTGTTCACTTCAGAGTCTCTTTAAGCAGTACATTGTGAGGATTTCCCACCCTTTCTCCCACCCCCACCCCCGATCGTTATCGTTTTGAGAATTATCAGTTTGAGAATTATCATTTTGTAAATGATGGTTTTGAAATGCATTGTTTAGAAATGTATTGTTTTTGAGTTTACGTTATTTGCGGTGGAGGAAGGAGGTTTCAAAATTAGGCATCAGGAAGGGGGGTTTTAGGTTTAGGCTACAAAATTAAAGGTTTTGAAATATGTTATTGTTTTAGAAACTTGCAACATTATAGTTTTTGTCACATTATTTTGTTTGTATGTATAGATTTTACATTATTAAATATGTTATCGCTTCCACTACCGGGGGAGAGTGGTTAGGGTTTGGCAGCACCAGGGAGGGTGTGGTTAGGGTTAGGCACCACGAGGGGGAGTGGTTATGGTTTGGCAGCACCAGGGAGGGTGTGGTTAGGGTTAGGCACCACGAGGGGGAGTGGTTAGGGTTTGGCAGCACCAGGGAGGGTGGTTCAGGTTAGGCACCACCGGAGGGGGTGGTTAGAGTTAGGCACCAGGGAGGGTGGTTAGAGTTAGGCACCACTAGGGGAGAGTTCTGTGTGAGAGTAGGGTTAGGTTAAGCTGGAGCCTTGAATTATTTAACGTTTTTTAAAGTAAATATCTTTTCGTTTTTGATGTCCCGTCTGTTTTAAAATGATATTTATTGTTAATATTTTTTTGGGTTCACTTGGTATCCACTTCAAAATTATATTTGTTATCACACCAATTTGTTATCCAGCCGGGCCCTTTTTTCCTGGCACCCTTTTTTCATGCACCTTTTTAATACCATTATTTTACCATATTTATTAGTCGGAGATATTCATCAAAAACATTACTATAGATTATATACACTGTTATTTTAACATATTTATTATTCTAATGGAGATAAAGTTGGAGGAAAGGTAAAAAAAACATTATAAATGATATTTTGAAATTTCAGCTTGACCCCGAATTTGTTTTCCGCGCTCCCTTATTTTACGTATGCGCCAGCAGCAGAGCTTGATTGTGCACACGCGGAAGATGCGTGACTGTTAGCCGGTGTGAAATAAATCACATTTAAAACCTGGTCACAGTTTATTTTTTAATTAAAAAAAGCAGCTCAACTAAATATGTATTCCTCCAGTGCTGATCCTGTAAAAAGTGAGATTCAGCACCAAGGAGAGCGCATTAGCTAATTAGATCATTTCCAGCTGGCATCCAGTTTCCGTGTGATAGAAGTCCGCCTCGCCGCCGCTCGGATGTGATAGAAGCGTTTGCAGGGGAACAGTGAATCACCAGAAAACGAAGGCGCCTTCCCCAGCACAGAAATGTTTTGCCTGGAATTACTTTATTGATCTTTAGTGCATTGGACCCTTATATGTTCAAGGCTTGTGCCGAGGACATGCCTGAATGATGCTATAGATAATCCCTTGTAATTATGGTTTTCGTAATTAAGACTGAGCTGATATGTCACGCCTCAGTTTGCAGATAACACAGAAGCATCTGGATCTGTCCTCAACAAAGCTCACAATCTAATTTCTATTATTACGACGCATTGATCTATTACTATTGGGCATTTATATAACCCGGACATTTACTACAGCATACCACAAGAGTACATCAAAATAATTCATAGCACTGAGTCAGCAAAACAATGAGGGCCCATTTATACTTGAAAGGGCAAAACGCCGGCGATGTTTGCCGGCGTTTTGCGGGAGTGATTTTTCCTCGATTTTACGCGGAAAAATCCCTGGATAGTGCAGCGATTTCTCCGCGATCGGGTTTAGCGCTTCTATAGCACTGAAACATGAATAGAGATGGCCCGAACCGTTCGCCAGGCGAATCTCTATGTGGCCTGTACTACTTCCGGGTCGCTATGACCCGGAGTAGTACGCCTGCGCTGGCCCGGCGGTGCGTGTCCTAGAACGCGCTCCTGTTGCTGGGCACTCTCTGCACATGAGCGTGACGTCACTCAAGACGTCACGCACATGCGCAGAAAGTGCCCGGCAACAGGAGCGCGTTCTAGGACACGCACCGCCGGGCCAGCGCAGGCGTACTACTCCGGGTCATAGCGACCTGGAAGTAGTACAGGCCACATAGAGACAGAGATGTTCGCCGGCGAACGGTTCGGGAACCGTCCGCGACATCTGTAAACGTGAAAGCCAGGAAACCGCCTGAAAATGGTGCAGGCTACGCGTTTGCGTTTCACGATTTTGGGCAATTTGCGGTGATTAGTGCAAATTGCCCAAGTAAGAACGGGCCCATAGGGTTTTATTACACTAGTGCTTTCAAAAGCGCTAGCGTTTTGCCGAAATCGTGGCAAAACGCTCAAGTGTGAATGGGCCCTTAGTGTGCATCTGGGTCAAGTGACTTCATAGTGGACCTGAACCCTTGCACAGGACAGAAGGAAAACCTAGAGACATGCACCCTGTATGTATTTAGAGAGTTTAGCCTGTCTAATTCCCCCTCATCTGTGACTAATCACAAGTTGTAATTTGATCTCTCCCCTGCGTCAGCTGACTGTCTCAGCAAATAAGCTCATTTGAAAGCACAGGATGTTAACAATATGTCTGCTTCCATGAAAGCAGGAAGTAGAAACACTGAAGATTTATTACAGGATTTGTATCAGCTGCAACAGAGAAATGTTTTTCTTTAAAGGTTATTATGCTGTTGCTTATCTTTTAGAACAGAGAGGAAGTTCTGAGTTCAGGTCCGCTTTAAAGCTGCTCACTATCAGTGTTGCATGCACATTTTTGCCAAAGTTATATTTTCGCATTTCGATTTCGAGGAATTTTCACGAAAAATTGGCTTGTATTTTCGCACATATTTTTACCACAAACATGCAAAAACGCGAAAAATCATAAAGACCTTGACAATGCAGAAAAATGATATTTTCCCATGGCTTTTTTAGCGTGAATAATCAATGTATTTATAGTGAAAATTCACAAGGAGCACAAAAACTAACAAAATGAATTTTCGATGGAATTTTCAATCGAAATTCGACTTTAACATTATTTTTGTGAAAATGAATGCGAAAAGAATATTGGCATTTTCACTCATCACCACTCACTATCAACAGGTTCTGTGTACATTTGTAAAAAACTGAAAAACAAATAATTCTAGTAGTGAGGAGGGTGGACACTACAAACGCCAATCAAAATTCACCTATTGATTGTCAAGGGGAATATTTATATTGCTTCCATTCTAAGGCCCCATTTACACTTAAAGAGAAACTCCGACCAAGAATTGAACTTTATCCCAATCAGTAGCTAATACCCCCTTTTACATGAGAACTCTATTCCTTTTCACAAACAGACCATCAGGGGGCGCTGCATGACTGATATTGTGGTGAAACCCCTCCCACAAGAAACTATGAGTACCGTGGTGCTCCTGGCAGTTTCCTGTCTGTGAACCTTATTGCATTGTGGGAAATAGCTGTTTACAGCTGTTCCCAACTGCCAAAAAAGCATGCAGCAGCTACATCACCTGCCAACAGTAAAAATGTCTCCGTGTGATAAATGTCGGAATGTAAATCAGGGATTTTAAAGATTTTACAATGGGCAAACACTGACTAAATTATTTATAAATAATTATTGTAAAAATGAAGCACTTTTTTTATTACATTATTTTCACTGAAGTTCCTCTTTAATCAGTTGGTACGCGTTTTTTTTCCTTCTCCATAGCAGTGAATTGTGAAAAAGATTTCAGTTAAAACGCGTTAAAGAAAAACCGTGACCAAGAATTGAACTTCATTCCAATCAGTAGCTGATTCCCCCTTATAGGCCTGGTGCACACCAAAACCCGCTAGCAGATCCGCAAAATGCTAGCAGATTTTTAAACGTTTTTTTTTATTTTTATGAGGCGTTTTCCTAGTGTTTTGCGGATTGCTGCTGCGGATTTAAATGTAACATATTTCATATATTGTTACATTAAAGCTGTTACTGAACAGCTTCTGTAACAAAACCGCCTGGCAAACCGCTCTGATCTGCCGTTTTTCAGAGCGGTTTGCGTTTTTCCTATACTTAGCATTGAGGCAGAAACGCCTCCGCAATCCAAAAAATGCCTCACCCCGGGAGTATGCGTTTCTGCAAAACGCCTCCCGCTCTGGTGTTACCCACCCCATTGAGATACATTGACCAAGCGTATCCGCAGCCGCAAGCGGCTGCAGAAACGCTAAAAAAACCCGCTCGATGTGCACCAGCCCTTACATGAGAAATATATTCCTTTTCACAAACTGAACACCAGGGGGCTCTGTATGGCTGATATTGTGGTGAAACCACTCCCACAGAAAACTGTGAGGACCATGGTACTCCTGGCAGTTTCCTGTCTGTGAACCTTGTTGCATTGTGGGAAATAGGTGTTTACAGCTGTTTCCAACTGCCACAACAGTAAGCAGCAGCTACATCACCTGCCTGCAGTAAAAATGTCACCATGTGATAAATGTCAGAATGTAAATCAGGGTTTTAAAATATTTACAATGGGCAAATGTAACGATTGTGGAATTATCTCCGTGGTCAGCGCACAGGATGCGCGCTGACACTGCGGAAATCCTCGACAAGCGTATAATTTGAAAGAACCCAGCTATGGTGCTATGCACCTGTAGAGGGAAATTCCCACAGGCAGCTGGAGCTGTGGAGTGCAGACGAACAAAGCCTCTGCACTGCCACAGATGCCAGATGGGAATTGTATGAGTTGAAGCAATGCAGGGCAAGATAGCCCTTAAAGAGAGAGAGCAGAGAGACAGAATGTATGTGTGTCCACCAATCTAGTCGCCACCCAGCGACGGTGAACACACAACAGCGGAAACTAAGTGGGAACGCAATCGCAAGAGTGGCAATTGCCAAATAGTGACACAAGACCGAATTAGACAGAGCACAAGTGTAGCAAGAAAGACATAGTAAATAACAATGATCAGATCATCAAGGAAAATAACAAACGCTAGCTAAACGCGAACACCGCACTCATTCGCAACAGCGAACGCGTTTAAGACATGATCACCACGGGTTAGGTGCCCAGTGATAAGCGTGCCACCCTAACTAACCAATGTAACACAAACACGAAATAGAGAACACGAACGCTTGCTAAACGGTTACCTCACCGAGCCTACAGCAAGCGTTCGTATCAGACAAGACAGACAGAAGGAGTAGCCAGTAGCAACCGCAGCTCTGGCCTACACTCCCAGACAGAGTACAGAAGGAACCACCGCCACTACCGCTAGAGCGGATGCGATCCAGACAGACAGAACGATTTCCAGTCGACCGCCGCTGGCGACAAGATAATCGCAAGACAGAAGGAGTAACCAGTAGCAACCGCAGCCGAGGTTATACTCCAAGATACAGACTAGAAAGATCCACCGCCTCTAACGCTAGGGCAAATGCGATCTAAGTTCAAGACAGAATGTTTCACTATCGCCAACCGCTGGCGACAGTGCAATCGCACAGACAGGACAAGACAGAATAGGCAGTACAAATTACACACTAGCTGACTGCACTAAATAGGAATGCAAGGAGCATTCCCCAAGAATTAACTACACTAAGATAGCAATGACTGACACTCCAGGTGAGTTTAGCATGAACAAACCTTTATGACCAGCAGGGAATTCTGGGAGCAAAAGGTATTAATACTGCAAGCCATCAAAGGTAGCAGCTAAGCAATTTACATGACAAGTGGATGCAAATTTCTCACCAGCAGAGCAACTCTGAAACTTGCAGTGTGAAGACAGGTCTCTTTTTCCAGAGACCTGCAGCACTTAGACCTAAAAAAATGGTCAAACAGCTGTCTGCCTGTGCAGACAGAAGCGCAGATCATTACAGCAAACACTGACTTAATCATTTATACATAATTATTGTAAAAATGAAGTACTTTTTTATTACATTATTTTCACTGGAGTTTCTCTTTAAAGGGGCACTATGGTAAAAAAAATGTAAAATTTAAAATATGTGCAAACAGACAAATAAGAAGTATGTTTTTTCCAGAGTAAAATGAGCCATGAATTAATTTTCTCCTAGGTAGGTAGTAGAAACCTGACAGAAGTGACAGGTTTTGGACTAGTCCATCTCTTCATAGGGTATTCTCAGCAAGGCTTTTATTTTTTATAAAGATATTCCTTAAAAAGGATTTAAAAAAGGATTTAAAAAATGATGCTGGCCAGCTTTCTGGCTCACTACACAGTTTTTTTGGCAGTTGGACAGAGCAATTATTTTCAAAGTGCTTTTGAAAATAAATAAATCCCTGTGAATACCCTATTAATAGATGGACTAGTCCAAAACCTGTCGCTTCTGTCAGATTTCTACTACCTACTGTAAGTGACAGCAACATAGAAGAAAGTAAATTTATGGCTCATTTTACTCTGGAAAAAACATACTTCTTATTTGTATATGTTTGCATACATCTAAAATTTTAGAATTTTTTGCCATAGTGCCCCTTTAAGTGTGAAAGGTGCCATAGGAAAACATGGGCATTACTTTGAAAATCAGTTGACCTTTCAGTTATAACTGAGAGCAACTGATTAAGTGTAAACGGAACCTTACACTGTTAATAGCAGAGGCCTCAAACCTGGCACAGTTGGTCATTAGGTGATTGGGGTTCAAATTCAGAAACGGGGTGGAGCCACAAACAGACAATCAGATTTGTTTAATTTCTGTGGGAAAAGCTAAAGTATTGATGCAGAGGAACCTGAAAGCTCACAAACTTGGCCATTGAGTGTCTGTGTGTTCAGGATAGAAAATAGTGGGCGGAGCCAACAACAGCCAAATACATTCCTAGTCAACGCCGGATCTTCCGCTAGTATATATACTCTAAAATAATGAATATAAAAAGACTCTACAACAGGGCTGTGGAGTTGATACAAAAATCATCTGACTCCAACTCTGACTTTTCAATTTATGAAACCACCGACTTCAACTCCAGGTACCCAAAATTGCTCAGACTCCTTGACTCTGACTCCACAGCCCTTGCAGGGCTATGTAGTGGGTACAAAAATCATACGGCTCCAACTCCAACGCCTCTGTTTATGAAACCACCATGTCCGACTCCATGTCCCCAAAAATTGCTCCGACTCCACAGCCTTGGGTCATGCAGTACATAGGTCAGTTACTTTACAGGACAGTTACTTTCCTGTCTTGATTTAGTAGGGTGTTAAACAAGCTCCCTTCCTGACATAATCTTACTCTTCTAAAACTAATAAAACTAACTTCACCCTACCCTTTCTTCTCCTAAGATCCCCTCTACCCCTGACCCTGGCTGATACTAGTGTTGGGCGAACACCTGGATGTTCGGGTTCGGGTCCGTTCGGCCGAACATGGGCCAGATGTTCGGCATGTTCGGCCCGAACCCCGAACTCAATGGAAGTCAATTGGACCCCCGAACATGACGCTTTTGGGGGCCCTATGGGGTCGCAGGCATAAGGGGGAAGCATGCCCCGATCGCGGGGGGGGGGGGGGGGTCTGAAATTCCCCCCACCCCCTCCGCTAGCGCTCCCCCCTCTGCCCGCTTCCCCATAAAAAAAGTTTGCGGAAAGTTAATAGTACCTACTACCTACTAGTGGTGGCTGGCTGGCTGTGGTGAGATCATGAGTGAGGAGGAGTCCGACTAGTCTAGGAGACGCGTTGAGGCCGGGCAGCGGGCGGTTCAGCGGTAGTACCCTTGTGGTACTTCCGCCCTTTCTCTGACCTCACGTCCTCTACGTGATGACGCATACGAGGGTACGCGTGACAAACCCGAACAAAAAGGCCGAACACCATCAGGTGTTCGGCCGAACTCGAACATCACCCGAACAGGGTGATGTTCTGCAGAACCCGAACAGTGGCGAACACTGTTCGCCCAACACTAGCTGATACATGCTTTCTATTGTGTTGCCGTCACACGTCTACCAATACCCAGACTACACAGCAAGTCTGGAGTATGGAAAGACTCTTACAAACTAATGTGTCTTCTGCATTGCAGCAGCGTATGGTGGGAAGGCGTCAGACAGAATAGAGAAGTCAGGCAGAGTTCAGACCCATGTCAGAAGGCAGAGCTGAGTCTCCTTACAAGACAATCACACAGCTTTCCAAATGGATGATTCAGTCTTCAAACCGCTACATAATAGGAGCACTGCTGAAAAAGCCAAAGACAGGCTGAACGAAAATAGAAGCAATTTTACAGGTAGGCAGTGCCCAGCGGAATTGATTGAAAATAACCCCCCTTTTTGTTTTGTTTTGACTGTAGTCTTTTTTTTTTAAAGACTAAAGTGCGCCTTTGTGCTAAAAATGAAACGTTGTGTTGTTCCTCATACTTCATTGATTTGACGCTTGGAGAGCCAGGAGACACAAAGTGATGATTTCTGTACAGCACATGCCTACAGCAGGTTGTCAGGAATCATCTGTACAAAAAGAAAAACGTTCGGTGTAGGTGGAGGAGGCGTGGAAAGTAGGCACCCCTCGCATCACTGCAGCCGTGTCCATTCCTGCCAATCAGGTCTCAGTGAGCCTCAGAAGCAAGGGATGCTGGGATAACTTTTCAGATAGATCTCTCTATTAGGGGTGGCCAGTGAGTTGTCAATAATGCCCAGTAGCAGCTGCATTTGATTAGTCTATTTATAAATATTGATAACATTTGCATATAGTTAGAATACAATTTGCATCAACTTGGAATTATTATCATCTCATTGAACCTCTCTGTGTATCAAAGGTAGCCCCACCTACAGCCAGGGGTGGAGCAATAGGGGGTGCAGAGGTTGCAACCACATGGGCCCCCAAAGGGCTCTCCCTCAGCTACAGTATTAGCTCTCTATTGGTCCTGTGCTCATAATAATCACTTCTACAGATATTTTGAATAGTGGTAATCATCAACAAACTGTTCCCCATTCCCTGCTTGCACCTCTGACATTGTGATTGTCCTTTGGCAGGTTTTAGTGCGCCGTATCCATTGTTATGCATAGATAGCTTGGGGGGCCCCATTGTAAAACTTTCATCGGGGCCCACAACTTCTTAGCTACGCCACAGCCTACAGACAGTAAGTAGCAACTCAGAGTATTAGAGTCGACTTTTAAAGTCAGTTTGAAGCTAAACAAAAAAAGCAAAAAAAAAAAGGTGCTTACCTAAGGAGAGGGTCCAATAGAGCCTTCCCTTTCCTCTCACGGTCCTCTTGTTCCAGCGCTAGCTTCCCCATTAGAAGTCTTTGGCCGACGAGTTGGCGACTGCTCTCTGCCACAGCGGGGGGCTACGAAAGTCTTTGGGAGCCCGAGTGCTCCCAAAACCGGGCCGCTTCGTACTGCACATGTGCTTTATCACTCACTCACGCGTGCACAGTATTGAGACAGCCGTGTTTGGGAGAACTTGGGTTCCCGAAGACTTCCAAAGCCTCCCACTGCAGGAGATTTGAATGGGGGGACGAGGCAGTGTTGGAATGTGGGGACTGTGAGAGGAATGGGGAGGCTCTATAGGACCCAGAGCCTTCCCCCTCCTTAGGTAAGTATCTGTTTTTTTTTTTTTTTTTAGCTTCAAACTCACTTTAAAAGCCATCTATGATGCTCTGAGCAGCTAATTACTGTCTTTAGGTGGCCCTAACGTCTGTACACAGAGAGATGCAATGAGATGCTAATAATTCAAGTTAATGCAAACTTTATTCTAATTATATGCAAAGTAATCAATATTTAGATACCGCCTATCTGCTCCATCAATGAGTAGGTAATCTATTTTAGCTGATTGTTATAGTATTTTTGGGGTCCCTGTGAGAGCAATCACTTTCTAAACACGGAACATTTCATATTTGCCTAATTATACGTTTCTCCCCCTTCTCGTTTATTTTATTTATTTATTTTTTAAGCATTCATTTACATATTTTATTCCCAGTTTCTCTGCGCAGTCACATAAAGGGAAAACATATAGAGGTCTTACTGATGGAGAAGTCTATGATGTTCCTGATAATAATGGGCTGCATGAAATGCTAACGTTAGGCCTTTACTAAAAACTCCACTCTGCTTCATGTTGTGTTTTTCTGAAGGACATCTATACTTCTAGCATGTTGGTTAAGCTGCTACGGATGAAGCGAGAAGCAATTTAATGCTTTTAAATCGTAAATCGTGTTCTTTTATATTTTCAAAAAGATCTGTTGGCGTATTGAATAAACAAAAACAAAATACACATTTCCTTTACAGCATGTATGAGAAGTAACTGTGGGCTGTTTCAGAAGTCTTGTAGCACTAAAGTTCAGTAAAGCTGCAGTGATTTGCGCATAAATTACCATCGGTTATCACATCTTCCTTAACGCTTAATTCACTAGACATGAAATGAAGTGGATGTGATAATGTTATCTACTGCAGCCAGGGCTGGATCAAGCCACATTGGGGCCCCGGGGCTAAATTAACCTGGGGTGGGTGGGGGGCCCTGCCCTCCCGCCCACAGCATTTTCATCCTCATGGCACCCAAGCCAGCTGTTGCTCCCCCTGGATCTCCCTTTTCGACTTTAATGTGTACTAGTTGCGTAGCTAGATATTATGGGTCCACATAGCACAACTTTCATGGGGCCATCGCGTGTAATCTTAAATAATGCCACCTGCCCCTCAGAGACGTAACTAGAAATCACTAGGCCCCCCTGCAAAACTTTGGATGGGGCCCCCTCCCTTCCGTTTTCTGCACAGGTAAACGGAGAACCAATGTTATTCAATTGGCTAGTGCTAGTGTCTACAAATCTTTGTCTGCAAAACTTTGTATGATTTATCAGTGGCTGAGCAGATGCAGTCATTAGAACAATTGTGCAGAGAGCAGAAAGCTTTTTCTCTGCCCTTAGTTGTCAGTCTCTCAGGATAGGGAAAAGAAACTTCTCCACCCAGGGCCCACCTGCGGCTTCTGGGCCCCCCTGCAGCTGCATCCCTTGCAGGGTCTATTGTTACGCCCCTGCTTCCCCTCCCCTATGGATATGAGTTAATTGGGCAATTTACATTCCCATGCAATCGAGTAAAGTCCCTGGGCACTGAAACAAAGTCAGCGGGTAAATGAACACAAGTTAATGGTGAATACATCAATTACCATTGGGCCCCCTCTTCTCCAGGGCTCCGAAGCAGCTGCTATGGTTGATATAGATATTGCTATGCCCCTGATGTGTTCCCTAGGGCCCCTGCACCGTTTTCATCAGCATAGCAAATCACCTGTCCCAGGGTGTTGCTCCAGTCCATACTCCCCATCTTCAAAGCACCCCATCTTCATCCCCTACTGACTGTCTCTTAGGGAACCAGTGCATGTTATTATGTTATGATATGCGATGGGTCATGGAGAAGCAGTCAGCGCGGATGAAGATAGAGAGCATGGACGGAGCAGTGTGCCGAGACAGGTGAGTCGCTATGCTGACCAAAACGGTGCTGGAGCCCAAGGGAACACAAATTAGGGGGAGACGGAGGGGCCTTGCAGTGCTCAGGGGCCCTGGGGCAATTGCTACCTTTGCCATTATAGTAGTGATGGCCCTGACTGCAGCTGGGTAAGTAGATTTTTTGTTTTTAATCAGCTTGCATCTTTCTTTTAAGAAGAAGGAAAAACTGCATAAGCTAGTCTGCTCTTATTGTCTGCCATGGGGATGTCTGAGCCTGTCAGCTCAGTTACTGTTCAGTTGAGTTCAGGTCTAAGCAGAAGTGTAGCAATAGCCATAGCAGCCATAGCAACCACTATAGGGCCCTGGAGATGAGAGGGCCCAGGTGGTACTTGATATGTTCGCTATTAACTCTCCCTTGTTTCTCCACCCTCTGACTGTGTCTCTTAGCCCAAGGACTATATACAGTGTACATTGCATGGTAATGTAATTTGCCCATTTCATATCAATAGGATAGGGGCAGGTGGCATTGCTGAAGAGTGCCTTGAGGACCCCATGAAAATGCCACTAGCTCTAAGGAAAGTTTGAAGAAAACTCAGTGAAAGGGTCCCCCACCAGAGTGATACTAAATCCCACCTCCCAGGCATACAGGAGGCTATTTAAAGGACAGGTCCAAGCTAATTAAAAAAAAAAAGATCTACTTAACTCGGGCTTCCTCCAGCCCCTGGCAGCCATCCTGTACCCTCGCCGCAGCTCCGCTCCCAGACGGTGGCCCTGGGTCCCCTCTGGTGCAGATGCCAACCTTGCCGGTTGGCATCTACTGCACCTGCGCAGAACACTCCAGATGACGTCAGCACGACTGCGAGCGGCTCTCGCGCAAGCACAGTAGATGCCGACCTGACGAGGTCAGCAACATCTGCACCGGAGGGGACCCCGGGCCAATGGCTGGATGCGGAGCTGCAGCGAGGGAAGAGGACGGCTGCCAGCGGCTGGAGGAAGCCTTGGTAAGTAGATTCTTTGTTCCTTCTTCTTAGAGGAAAGATGCAAGCTGATTAAAAACAACTGCATAAGCTAATCTGCTCTTATTGTCTGCCAAAGTTGAAGTGCAATTCCCCAGGTAGACAACATTTGTGTTATATTGTTAATATGTTATGGTGTTTCCGTAATATGCATTTATATAGCCTTTTACTAATCTAATGATTAGAGTTATATGTCTTACGTTACACTATAAGATTTATCCTATACAGTAAACTGCCTGTTTCTGCGTCCTCCTGTGTCCGTGCATTGTGCTTGCCCTGCATGCGCAGCACGCACACGGACTTCAGAGAGCAGAGGAGAACGGGCGCACAAGAGAGATATCGTCCGTGTTAAGCGGGGGACAATGAGTGGAGGGGGGTCGCGGCCAAATCGTATTGCCTGTTTTTTTAAGGGCGGGCCTTTTAACTAGTATGTTAATAATGTTATAACCTATCTTTTCCTTATCATTTTGTGCATTTGTATTTTTACAAATGTTTCAATAAAAAATGAAAGTTAGAAAAAGGGAGGTAGCGATGGATACCCAGGTTATCCGGGTATATGGGACAAGTAGTCAAATTTCTAAAATAGCTTTTGGTTATGACATAAAACACTCAAACTGCAACATGTTTCACAGGAATTTCCTGCTTCTTCAGGCAACAACATTTAGGAGTCTAAGTGGCACAGCAGGTGTAGGCTCGACACCTCCATCTTTCCTTATTTCCAACTGAATCAGGCCCCATATGTGCATTAACAAAGGGACATAGAGGCATGTTCTCTAAATAGCGGTAACATTGCTGTGTGCAGGCAACAGACAACAATTTTCCTAGTGCTTACGCCATTTAAGTAGTGCGCATTATGCAGTTAGCACAACCCATGTTACCCAGGTAACACTTGTGTTTCTAGGGTAAGTATTGGCGTCACTGGAGGTGTGACATTGGAGTGACATTGGAGTCACTGGAGGTGTGGCATTGGAGTCACTGGAGGTGTGGCATGAGATTCACTAGAGGTGTGGCATGGGAGTTACTGGAGGTGTAGCATGGGAGTCACTGGAGGTGTGGCACTGGCATGACGCATGAGATTCACTAGAGGTGTAGCTTGGGAGTCACTGGAGGCAAGGCATTGGAGTCACTGGAGGTGTGGCATGAGATTCACTAGAGGTGTGGCATAGGAGTTACTGGAGGTGTGGCATGGGAGTCAATGGAGGCATGGCATGGGAGTCACTGGAGGTGGGGCATGAAATTCACTAGAGGTGTGGCATAGGAGTTACTGGAGGTGTGGCATGGGAGTCACTGGAGGCATGGCATGGGAGTCACTGGAGGTGGGGCATGAGATTCCCTAGAGGTGTGGCATGAGAGTCACTGGAGGTGTGGCATGGGAGTCCCTGGAGGTGTGGCATGGGAGTACCTGGAGGTGTGGCATGGGAGTCCCTGGAGGTGTGGCAGGAGCTTGTCTATTAATTTTTTTTCTCAGTTCCAGAATATTAAGAATGATTATTTTTTTAAGTGAGCTGGGGGAATCATATGGAAATATTTTGCCCTCTATATTTGAGGATTTATTATTTATTAACTGCTTCCTGTAATTTTATCCACCGTCTCATCGCAGGTATTGCAGACACACCGGCCCCAGCGTCTGTATCACGTTTGCTGGTGCAGAATGAAGACTGCAGAGGAAGAAGAAAGGGTCCTACTGTTTTGTTTTGTGTTTTCTTTTCCCTTCCTGCTAATTATGTTTTGTGTGTATGTTGTCGGGAGCTGAAAATAGCAGTGCGCTATGCCTTTTTAAGCTAAACGTGGCCTATCTGTGACTGACTGCACCTAAGACATGCAATTGTCCCATGGGAGGCAGGCTAATTAGCATGCAGCACAGACACCCTGCAAGCTAATTACTGACTAGCGCAAATTTAATTTCATTATGCTTGTGTAGATCTGGTCTTATCTGAGTGGGTGCTCTATCAGCGCCCCCTTCCTTATCTTCCACACTAGTAACCATGTTCAGCAGCAGGTTTACATACATACATCTACCGTAAAGAAAGGTCTTATTGTAAATGTTTTTATTAGTTTATTATGTGAAGCCCAAACGTGTACAGGAGGGGGGAGGGGTGTCAATATTCTGGTTCCTGTATCAAAACCGACGATTATGCATTTAACAGATAATAAAGTTATCAAAATGTGTCGCTTTTACACAGGCCCAGATTCACATCACAGGAGCCTATAGGCACAGATTTTCTGACACCTCAGACTTCTCCCTTCATGAATCCACAAAGCCCCACTGAACCACACTGCAAGTGTGCTGACTGGCGGGTTGGAACTTGTCACCTCTACCCTAATTTCTCTTCCTGTCGTAGGAAGCCACAGGTCCCCATTGGTATTAGGTATCCAGTATTAAGAAGCTAGAGGTGCTGAAGGGAGATCTTGTCAGTGGAATGCTGAGAGCTGGTTGTGTAATCTCTAATTTATGCTCTGCTCGGGGGACTCTGCATAGGGAAAGAGGGAGGGAGGGAGAAAGGCATATGGGGAGGGGAGTTATCCACCTTTCCATCATCAGGTGCCTGTAGTCAAAGCAGCCATATGGGGCCTTGGAGATTGGGGGCCCAGGTGGTACTTGATGTGTTCACTGTTAACTTTCCTTTGTTTCTCCACCCTCTGAGTGTGTCTCTTAGCCCAAGGCTAAGGCTACACAGTGTACTTTGAAGCTATGACTAGGGGGCCATGCTTTTGCTCCGATACGTGTGAGCTTTTACCATGATGTCGGAATAAAGAGTTTATTATTGTAATCCAACTAGTTGGTGTAGCGGAACATCCTTTTCAACTACCATCTACACCAGGGCTGCCCAATAATTTGATCGCGATATACCGGTAGATCGCAACTGCCTGATCGGTAGATTGCGGCCTCATGGCCGCGTCCCATTGAATTTTGCTGCCAGCAGCTGTAGAACGTGGCCACTTGGCCTATCAGATTCTGCTGCTGGCCGCTGATCTCGTGGCCAATCGGGAGGAGAGAGGCGTGGCTGAGAGACCAGGGGCCGCTCTGCCATGACGCAGTGTCATGACTGAGGGCGGCGCTGGAAGCAACACTTCCGCCTCCACTCACGTTGCCCGCAGAAGTGGAGACCAGGACAAGCCACAGGCACCACCGCTGGAGGGAGGTAAGTGATAACGTGTGCCCACCCTATACCTAGCTAACCTGTACTGAAGGCACATATACCTAGTGTAACCCGATTTATCCTTAGCGTTCAGCCCTGACTGAGAGGAATACACCAGACACTGACTCAGATGCGAATATCAAGGATTTATTTGTGACCGTAACAATGGTCAACTGGTAACTTCACTCAACCAGTATAACTCTCGACACAAATATACACTTTCCTTGCACATCACAGGTTAAAATACAATCTTCTCCTCTTCACAGCCGGTGCACCGGTAAAAGCTGCGGGATAAAAAGGTTAAGTTATACAAACACTTTTACACATAAATTGAGCTACAACAGATCTTCTTTTACAATCATCAACCACTTTTCAATACAACACCTTTGATCACAGTACCATTCACTGAGGTATAGGGGCTTGGGTAGGGACAGGTCTACTGAGCAATTCAGTTCCTATACAGTCTCAGTCCCTTGCTGCCAAGTTCAAGCTATATTGCTCAGCAAAACCTTCGGGCAGCAGTTCTCAAAGTGGGTGCTGCAGCGCCCTGGTGCACCCCGAGCACTTCCCAGGGGTGCTGCTGCCCTGTCCCTGCCTAAGCAGCTTTATTTGACAATGCTTTTGGTCAAGACTTACACAGCAGAGATGTCAGAGCAGCGCCACCCCTCGTGAATGGACAGCTCTGATTGGTCTGCTGCTCACTAGTGGGCAGATGTAGCAGAACAGAACAATCAGAGACTCCTGGACTTCGAGCCACACACTGCTCACTCCTGGCTGGGACTCTTATCCTCTGTCCATAGGGATGGCAAACAAGTAAGGCTCACAACCTTCCCTTGTGTGGTGTGGCGGGCAGAGGGTTGGTGGCTATCCGAGGTGCAAGACACGTTTCTGCCAGGAGGGTTTCTCTCAGGCCCACATGGTTTCTTGGGTGTTTGCCTTCAGTCCCCACGTTTTACCTGTAAGGGGACTTTCCTGAAGGGGGGTGCTCTCCCAAGCCCATACACATTGTTTCCTGGTGGGGGGGATCTCAAGCCCACTCATGATGTTTGCTGGAGGGATTGCCTTCAAGTCCCACCTTTTTACCTGGGGGGTAGAGATGTCGCGAACCTCCAATTTTCGGTTCGCGAACCTCCACGAAAGGTTCGGTTCGCGAAAAAGTTCGCGAACCGCAATACACTTCAATGGGGAGGCGAACTTTAAAATTTTTTAAAAATTCTACCGGCTGCAATAATGATAGAAAACATGTTTCAAGGGCTCTAATACCTGGAGGCCCGCCCCCCCTCCAAGCAAGGTCCTTATGCCATTTCACTCACTTGTCTGCCTACACTAATTAATTAAGGGACAGCTGCCTGTAGGAGGGTCTCATCTGCCAGGGAATTATACTATTTCAAAAACCAGTTTACATACCATAGCTGGGAATCGAACCTGGGTCTCACTGTATGGTGGGCAAGCACCCTAACTGCTGTACCACAACAGTAGTAACTGAAGTTGGCCTAGCATTTACTATTTATGCTCAATGCAATAGAAACATTAGGTTGCTTAAAGGGAACCTTAACTGAGAGTGATATGGATGTTTCCTGTAAACAATACCAGTTGCCTGGCAGTCCAGCTGATCTCTGTGACTGCAATAGTGGCTGAATCACACCCTGAAACAACATGCAGCTAATCCAGTCTGACTTCAGTCAGAGCACCTGATCTACATGCTTGTTCAGGGGCTGTGGCTAAAAGTATTAGAGACACAGGATCAGCAGGCGATTCAGGCAACTGGTATTATTTTAAAAGGAAAAATCCATATCCTTCACTGTTTAGGTTCCCTTTAAGGATTTGTAGCATAAAAGCCAACTCACAGGTAGGAGGGAGGAGGGAATAGGTAGAAGGGTAGAAGGTGGAGGGTGGAGGGAGGCAGCTGTCCCTTAATTAATTAGTGTAGGCAGACAAGTGAGTGAAATGGCATAAGGACCTTGCTTGGAGGAGGTAGGAGGGCCTCCAGCAGTGAGAGCAGTGTGTTTGACAAAAATGTGCCTGCTGACTGTGATGTAGAGGTTCAAAGTTTTGCTCAATAGAGCATTATGGGGCGAATCCAACTTCCGCAAAAGTTCGCCTGCTGCAGGCGAACGCGAACCCCCAAAGTTCGCCTGGAACCGTTCGCCAGCGAACAGTTCGCTACACCTCTACTGGGGGGTTGCTCTTGGGCCCCACACATGAAGTTACCTGTGATGACAAGATTCTCTCACACTTAATTTACTTGGTTACAGTCTCTGTTTCTTAGGCAGTGCAGTATTAACTTTCATTAATGAACTAATTATCACCACAATGTCACTGTTTCTTTAATGCTTTATCAGACTGGCAGATTTTAGTCACAACACTTTCATCAGAATATGCCTTTTAATATGCTGGGGTTAACTGTCACTATTCTCAGACAACCTCCACTGAACGCTGGCTCTTTTTTTTATCACAACCTGAGGCTTGATGCTGGCGCAAGGCCTATACTGGACTGGCCTGACAGGGTCTCTCCTGCGCTCGCTTGGATCTTGCCTGCTTTATCTTGAACACGGTCTCCGGTCACTGCCTGACTCTGTCACCGCTGCCCCCGCTCTGCTGGTGGTCTGGATGCTGCTGCCGGCCCCCGCTCTGCCTCATGAGGTGGCTGCTACAGCTGCTCACGCTGGCCTCTCCTTCCTCCCTCACCGCCGCTGCCTGACTGACTGACGAGCGCTGTGAGGAGAACTGGTTTTAACCAGTTCCCTCAGACTATGTCCCGCCCACTCTGCACCTGCGCTCTGCCTCGCTCTGCTTGCGCGGAGCTTCCAGAACATTCCTCTCTTTGTATATGTGGTCGCCTAAGCAACCCGGCTAGGTGACTATCCGGCCGCCTAAGCCTCTCTAAATGCGCCGTTATAGTTATACAATGCTAATCTCTAAGGCGAATTTTAGCCTCACATGATAAGTTTACCTTACACTTGTAAACACATTTCCACAGTACATTACTCTCTTTTAGAGGGTTACAATAGCTAACCTATACTGAAGGCACATATACCTAGCTAACCTATACTGAAGGGACCTATACCTACCTAGCTAACCTATCCATAAGGCACATATTCCTAGGTAATCTATACTGAAGGTACCTATACCTAACTACCTTTCCGGGGGGAGGGGGGTGCATTTGACACGTCGGTAGATCTCCTGGCCTCAGTGAATTTTAAAGTAGCTCACGAGCTGAAAAAGTGTGGGCACTCCTGATCTACACAGTGTACATTGCATACAAATATCTGTAGGGTAGGGGCAGGTGGCATTGCTCAAGAGTGACTAGATCTAAAGACCCCTTGAAAACTTTGCTCTGGGGCCCCATAGTCTCTAGCTATGCCACTGAGCTCTGGTATCCTTTAAGGTGACCTTCCTTAGTTGGGAGCTTGGACATACCCTCCTTCTAGTCTTAAAAACCTTCCGAAGTAACCAGCAAGCAGCAATGCCGCTATATACTGTGTTCTGATATGTTGGGTGCTGTCTAGGCAACCAGCAATGCCTTCACTTATTGTAGGACCAAGGATGACCCTTCCACCAAATGGAGGACTAGCAAAGTAAGGATGCTCATTCCGATTTCACGGAATTGAAATGTCCACATTTTCGATCGGAAATGTGTATTTCTGATTGGAAAACGGAGCTCGGAAATCGGATTTCTGTAGAAATATAGAGTTGTCACGAACCTGCGGATTTTGGTTCGTGAACCGCAAACGCGAACTTGCGAAAAAGTTCACAAACCGCAATAGACTTCAATGGGCAGGCGAACTTTCAAAACTACAAACACAAATTCTGGCCACAAAAGTGATGGAATTTTTTTTTCAAGGGGTCTAACACCTGGAAGGGGGCATGGCGGAGTGGGATACACGCCAAACGTCCCGGTGGAAAAATCCAGATTTAACGCACAGCAGGGTTATAATCCCTAAAGGGCAGAAATCACATTGCATTCCTAAATTGGAGGCATAAAGTGCTTGAAAACATCTTGCATGTGTAGACATGGATCAGGTAGTGTAAGTAGTGTACTTCTTCACTCTGACAGACCAAACTCACTGTGTAACACACCGCAAACAGATGGCCGTGCTGGTGTGCTCGTTGGCTAGAGTGCAGGTAATGGCGGCTTTCCAGCCCATATGGTCGGGCTTAGGTAGCTCAATGACAAAACAACACTGACTGAGTGTCCAGCTAATCAAATTTGGTCTGTCCACAATGAAGCAACAACCTTATTATCTTGGTTGAGCCCCCCAACACACTCATTTAGCCAGTCATCGCTTCATTGTGATACGCAAGCCCCTTCACCACGGCAAGGTAACGATCACGAAGGGGAATTGACACATGCACAGGCCTTTTGATTTGTCGTTGCAGCTGCAGTGCAGCCAGAAAAATTAGGCAGGCATGTACACGCACCAGAAACATTATTATAGCAATTCAGGAATCCACCTGGTGTCCTGGACCCTGTTGGTGGTGGCGAAGAGGGCAGTCAAGCGGCCTGCAGGCCTGATGCTGTGTGTGGGGACTGACTTAGTCTTCGGGCAGGCCTGACCGTGCTTTGCAGACCAGGCATCCGTGGTCAGATGGACCCTTGAACCAACGCTGTGTGCCAGAGATGACACTACTTGCCTTTAACATCACGGTACAGTTTGGGTATCACCTTTTTTTAGAAATAATTGCGGCCTGTGGTGTGTGGCTTTGCTTTTGTGTGCTGCTTATCCTTAGGTGGTCATCCAATTGCAGTTTGTGCTTTTTCATCATGTGCCTTCAAAAGGTAGTTGTCCTTACGCGGGTCTTGGTCTTTCCACGCCTCAATTTTCGGTAGCAGAGAAAGATGGCATTGCTCTCATCTGAGGCATACACACAAAAAAATGTCCACACCGCTGAGCCCTGGGATGATAGCACTTTGGTGATGGCTGCTGTCTGAGTGTTAAGTGGGCGGCCAGAATGAGAGCAGGAGGAGGAAGATATGTCACGCTTCCATGCGTAAGCTGAGGAAGATGAGGTGCTCTGTGTTAAATAACTACGTCCTGACAATATTGGGAGTTGATGGCACGTGCCTTCTTCTGAACACTGTACTTTGGCCGAGGGCCGCACAAAATCACGTCAGTATGACCTCGAACAGACCTGCTGGATGGCCTGCCTCTGGCTTTGCCTCTGCCTCTGCCTTTTGTTTTGTCCATATTGGAGGGGATGACGTGAAAGGTATGCACTGACTTGACTAATAGAATGTGCAGTCACACAGGTGCAGTGAAAATGGATGCACTGACTGCTGGTATATAAAACAGCGTGCGGTCACACAGATGCAGTGAACAGGTATGCAGTGACTGGTATATAAAACTGCGTGCTGTCACACACAGGTGCAGTGAAAGGTATACAGTGACTGGCATTACAATACAATGTGCATCTGTCACACACACAGGTGCAGTGAAAAGGTAGGCACTGAATGTGCTGGGCCTGGCACAGTATAGCAATTAGCAAGAACCAGCTGCGACAGACAGGGCTGTATATGCAAGTGTCAGTGGGCCACACACACAAAAAAACACATCACAAGAACATTAGCTCTCAAAGAGCAGTTTTGGGGTGCTTTTCAGCAACAAATATCAGCAAGGAGCAAGCTAACAGACCTCCTAACTATCACTTTCCCTATCTCTCTGATGTCTCTCCCTTCTCTCACTAATACTGCTACACTGCATCAGCTGTTGTCAAGTCTTCCTTCTTCCATCTAAGAAATATAGCGAAAATCAAACACCTTATCCCAGCTGAAGACCTACCTGCCCTGGTTCATGCATTTGTATCCTCCCGCCTAGACTATTACAACGCCCTGTTTATCGGATCTACAGGTATGGTTCTGCGCCCCTTACAACCAGTACAGAATGCTGCAGCCAGACTCCTAGCCAATGCCGCCCGCAGCTCACACATCACCCCAGTACTGCAAACTCTTCACTGGTTGCCAGTAAAATGGAGAATCAATTTTAAGATCTGCCTGCTGACATTCAAGGCCCTACACCATATAGGACCCAAATACATAGCGGATCTATTGGAACTTTATGCCCCTCCACGCACTCTCCGCTCTGCCAACAAGATGAAGCTGGTTATTCCCAGGATACACTTAACATTTGGTGCTCGGGCCTTTTCCTACGCAGCCCCTACTCTATGGAACTCACTTCCACAATCAGTACGAGAGGCTCCCTCTCTGGACAGCTTTAAAAAAAGGCTAAAAACTCACCTCTTTTCCCTAGCCTTTGAGACTGCATAATGCAGGGTCACAGTGCTTTGAGTCCCCAGGGAGAAAAGCGCTATATAAATTTTATTGTTGTTGTTAACACACAGAGTGAGAACATGGCCGATGCAGCGTCCTTATATAAAGGGGCGGGGGGGGGGGCTACAGGAGGGAGTGTAGCCTGATTGGCTGCCATGTGTCTGCTGACTGTGATGTAGAGGGTCAAAGTTTAGCCCAATGATGTAGTATAGGGGGCGGGTCAAACCTCCATAAAGTTTGTGTTTCGCCACAAACGCGAATCCACGATGTTCACACGAATAAGTTCGCGTACGAACCGTTCGCAACAACTCTATAGAAATACTGCAGTACCACAACTCGGTTATTTTAGCCAAATCACAGAACTTGGAAGCATTCGACCAATCAGAGAATGAAGAGTTAACTCAGAAATATTTGAGCAATCAGACAATGCAAAAGAATGACCAAAAAAACACTACTCGGAAATCGGAAAACGATCAGAAATCCACAGAACCGGTAATTGGCATTGGCGGAAATCAGAATTTCTGCACAATTAGAAATCTGCATTTCTGACCATCCCTATAGCAGAATGATAAATGAGGGTGTCTATGTGTGCAGTCACAAGGCTCTCTGTGGCCATGGGCGTCCGCACATGGGGCAAAATGGGGAAGCTCTCCCCCCCCCCCCCCCCCAGGCCGTTAGCCGCCCCCTAGCCATCTCCGCTGCTTATCATGTAATAGGCAGCGTGCCAGCAGCCAGCATCAGACCTACGATCAGCTGGCGACCAGTGAGAAGTGGGCGCTAGGACCTTGCGGCCACCGCACTGATATGCGGAAGTGACATCACTTACACAAATGCAGCGCGATATCCACGGGGGTACCATGCACCTGCTTCTCACTGGTCGCCGGCTGATTGGAGCTCTGATGCTGGCTGCTAGTACACACTATTACATGATAGGCAGTGGGGACGAATGGACGGTGGTGAGTGGGGTCTCTGTCACTACCTTAAAGGAGACACCTGTCACTAAACATGGGTGGTTCCTGTCACTGCCTAAACAGGGGAGCTCCTGTCACCACCTAAACTGGGGGAAGTCCCTGGCACTAAACATGGGGCATCCCTGTCACCACCTAAACTGGGGCGCACCTGTGTCTGAGACACTTACAATCTAATACATACCATAGTCCTAGTCTAATCTCCCACTATTGCTAAATTTATGTAAATTTGCCTCTCATCCCGTGACCACACCCACATCCTGGTCCATGGCCATGCCCATATGCGCACCGCACATCCCCCTCCCCCCCCCCCATTTTCCATAGCCTTTCCCCCCCCCCTTATTTTGTGGCCTATATCGTCTAATAGAAGCTCTTAATCCATAGCAGGGCATCATGCTGCTCACAATAGCACATACAGGGATTTAATTATCACAAGTGGCAGATCTAGAGAACTCCGACATCGCGATCAGTAATATTTACTCACTTAATTTACCTCGTTATATTCCGTTCAGCGGTATATTTTTAGCTCCGGACACAGACAGCCTTTAAAAACCTGTTATTCTGGCAATTTATGGAGCATGTGAGGAATATTTCAGGATATTTTCTCCCGCAGACCCCTGTGTAAATTGCCATAAGCTGTCAACAAGGGAAGATAGATAAAAGGAGACAAATAATTAAAAAGTTGGAGTTTCTTTCAGGAACATTGTGAACACACTGTGGCATTACAATAAGCTCATTTGCTTTGAGAGGTCTACAGTAGGCAGAATGAAATGGCAGGTTGGACGGCTATACAGCTGTATGAGCTATTATGACACATTTTAGGCTTGCGCATCACTGTGGCTCTGGAAAGCTGCATGTATGCTTATTGCAAACTGTTAGCGCCTGTTTCCACTACACGCAGATTGGATGCAGAATGGATGCAGAAAAACTGACTCCAATGAATGCCTGTGGTTCTGTTACCACTATACGCAATATTTCTGATGCGGATTTTCCCATAGGCATTCATTGGAATCAGTTTTTCTGCATCCATTCTGCATCCAGTCTGCGTGTAGTGGAAACAGGCCCTAACTGGGAAAATGTCTGAAGTTATTTGGCATTATAGATCTTCCCCAAGCCCTGTGCATAGCCTAACCCTGAAACACAAGCTAACCCTATGTGCAGGGTTAGTTTGTGTTTCAGGGTTAGACTATGTGCAGGGTTAGGTTGTGTTTCAGGGTTAGGCTATGCACAGGGCTTGGGGAAGATCTATAATGCCAAATAACTGCACATAACCTAACCCTGTATATAACCTAACCCTGCACATAGCCTATCTCTGCATATAGCATATCCTTGCATAAAGCCTATCCTTGTACATAGCCTCACCCTGCACATAACCTAACCCTGAAACACAACCTAACCCTGCACATAACCTATATCTGCACATAACCTAACCCTGCACATAACCTATATCTGCACATAACCTATGTCTGCACATAACCTAACCCTGCACATAACGTAAACCTGCATAGCCTTTCCCTGCTCATAACCTACCTAACCCTGTACATAGCATATACCTGTATATAGCCTCACCCTGCACATAGCCTATCCATGTACATAACATATCTGCATATAGCCTACCCCTGAAAAACAACAATCTCTGTGGCCTTTCCAGGAATCTGGATCTGCTAATCCCTCTACCTACACCTTACACTAACCTCCCTTACCTATGCCTGACACTAACCCCCCACTTACGCCTAACACTTATCCCCCAACCTACACCTAACACTACCCTCTCCCCCCCCCCCCACACACACACACTTACGCTTAACACTTATCCCCCTACCTACATCTATACATCTAACACCGACCTGCCCTACCTGTGCCTGACACTAACCCCCCACCTATGCCTAACACATATCCCCCTACCTACACCTAACACTACCCTCCCCCCACACACAAACTTACACCTAACACTCATCCCCCTACCTACATCTAACACTAACCTTCTCTACCTATGCCTGACACTAACCCCCCACCTACACCTAACACTTACCCCCCTACCTACACTTCACACTACCCTCCCCCCCACACACACTCTTATGCCTAACACTCATCCCCCTACCTACATCTAACCCTAACCCTCCCACCTATGCCTAACACTAATCCCTCTACCTATGCCTAACACTAATCCTCCCATATATGCCTAATACTAGCCTCCCCATACCTACACCTAACACTAATCCCTCTACCTATGACTAACACTAACCCCCCTTCTCATCTACACCTAACACTAACCTCCCCCAAACCTACACCTAATACTAACCACCCTACCTAAGCCTAACACTAGCCCCCCTCTCCCCACCTACAACTAACAATAATCCCCCATCTATGCGTCGCATTATCCCTCCTACTTACACTAACCTGTATAGCAGATCCAATAAAGCTCCATCAGACTCAGAGCTGATGATGGTATTTGCCCACATATATAGTATATAGCTGAGACCGTTACTCGACTATACATGCACTGCAATCAATCGAGACTTTGGCTATATATTAGTCAAACCCCAGCGCCCAATTTAATCACTCACCATGCCATAACCGCAACTGATTTACATTGCCGTCTATGGAGGAGCTCAATTTGGCTGTCTGGAAATGAAACTGCCACATATGAGATGCCATGCAGATCTTTTTGTATTTCACCCCCCCCCCCACCCCCCCTCCACGAAAGTATAGTTGGGAATAGGGCTGTGTGCTACTATCCCTTAGATAACATCCACAGGATGAAATATTTGTGTGTATTTGCAGCCAGCTCTGCGGCAATCCGCCTGAAAATAAAATCCAGCGGTTGTGATTCCTGACTGTTTGAGGAACTGCCTGCGTGAGGAAGGCTAGCTGGATTGTTACAAACTGTTCTGTCTTTATTTCTGTACATGGCGATCGCCCCGTAGGGTCCGTATCACGCGTACTGCGCTGAGTTTGGCTTGCCCCTGCCTGAAAGGGAAAAAAAAGCAGCTTCTGTATCAGTATATTTATTTATTTTCTCCCATTTACCACAGACCATTAGCCACAGACAGAATTTAATGCCACCTTAGTCCTGGCAAGATCTTTTTTTACCATGAGAGAAAGAGAGAAGATTGATATCTTCCCATTACGGCTGCTCAGAGCATTAATCCTTTCAGCGCTGTGGGGGAATGGAGTTGTGTCATGGTGAAAGGGATTCTGGGAGTAAACTGAAACCTTAGCGGTTTAACAGGCCTTTTGATTCTAGATCACAGTAGACTGTAACATACAAAGCAATAACACACACACACACACACACATATATACTGTATATATATGTTACAGGCAAAGTACGAAATCAGGCATTCTATAGAATGCCTGAAGCGATTAGGCAAAGTACGAAATGTTTCATTACATACTTTGCCTAGGCATTCTATAGAATGCCTGAAGTTGTTCAGGCAAAGTGTAGAATACCCGGTTCTCTATAGAATGCCTGCTTTTTTTTTTTTTTTTTTTTTTTCACACTTTGACTGTAACAGCTGCAATACCTATGCTGTCGGTGAGGAGGCTAGTGATGATGATGGGTGCATGCATGCTGATATTTACTGTTTGTGGAAAGTGTTGCTGTGAAGGAGCCTTCAGGTGCTGCCAGGGGGGGAGCCCTTGAGCAGGAAAGGGGAGAGAAAAGCTGGGACAGCATGTGCAAGGGGGGGGGAGGGGGGGGGGGGGGCATTTGGGTTTTGGCAGTTGAAGGCTAGTGAGGGGGAGGAGCCTGAAAAGCCTTGATGCAGCAAAAAAAAAAAAGTTTACAGTCATGATACAATGCTCTACTTGCAGTAAGAAATAAGCATGAATTTTTTTCATGAGAAAATAGAGGCAGAGACTAAAAAAAGAGACCAGCCATTAGTGAGACTGACAAAGCAAAGCAGAGGCACAGACAAGAGAGCACAACTGAAAAAAAAAAACTAAAGTAAGGAAGAGAAAGAGAGAGCTGCAGACGTTACAAGATAGGAGAGAGACAAAGCACGTAACAAAAAACAGACATTTCACACTTTGCCGAACCTGTCTATAGAATGCCTAGGCAAAGTACATAACAGAAACAGACATGTCGTACTTTGCCGAAAATGGTCAGGCATTCTATAGAATGCCTGAATTTTGTACTTTGCTTGTAACATATATACACATACTGTTTATATAGTATAGTTTTGTATCAGCATGCATACTCATTTATTCAATTACCTGATAAGCAGAAGCGTAGTTTTGGAAGAAGGGACATATGTCCCCGGCCATGCACTGTGGGGCGCTCAGCATGGCCACTGCACCCCCACATGTGTAAGATGCGGCTAGCTGGCTGCCCGATGTTCCCTTCTTCACTACCTCCCTCTGCAGAGGAGTGCAGAAGCATTGACAGCAGCAGAAAAAGTGGGGCTCATCTGGCAATCTAAAGGGGGTACATCTGGCTATCTGAACAGGGGAGGAGGGCACATTTGGCTTTCTGAAGGTGGGCACATATGGCTATCTATATGAAGAAAGCGGGCACACAACTGGCTATCTAAACATTTGACTGTCACAGGGTGACCCAAAACCACAAGGAAAGTATAGGGGACTAAAAGAGACTGAAAAGCCCTCCTACTAAAATGCAATGCTGGGTGTGATTTGCCTTCTTAAAACAGAAGGTACTTGTGATAATTCAGCTTTAAGTGAACATCTGTGGTTACCCACAATGCACCACTATGGAATATGCAAATTATCTCTTTATGCCCCGAACCCAGGCTTACACCCAGAGCCGCTGGTGTATAGCAAGCCTAAAGCTTTCAATTTTACAGAGTCACACCAATCCCACATGCAGACAGCCTGTTTCAGAAGTTTGGTCCTCCTCAGTGCATGGCAGGGATTGATATGACTCAGAGTGGTGTGAAAAGGAGAGAAAAAAACACATCAAAACATCCAGGTAATGGCAGCTCTGTGGAGAGGAATGCTTTATTGATGAGAGTGCCCAGAGGTGAACAGTCAGACTGACTAGAGTGACAGAAGCTTTTCATTGGTCCATATCACTCTGGTAGGCTGTGTTCAGGCAGTATAGCAGCACTAGCATCTCGTGATGAGCTGAAATTTTGCGTTTTCGTTATTACAACACAGAATTTCCAATTAAGACACAAAATTGTAATTTGGACTTATCAGAAAATGTGTAATTCATAATTTAGGCATTCATAATTTGGTGTTGTAATTTCATGTTAAATTGTAATTTCGTGTTTAATTTTGTGTTACTTGTAATTTCGTAGTTTCTTATACAAACAAGAAAATGACACAAAATTACGGGTATCGTAATTCATATATTACACAAAAATTCATGCTGAAAGATGCTCGTAACTCCAAAAATGGTCGTAATTCCGAAAATGTCATCATGAAAATGACCGTAATTACAAAAATTTGTGTGTGATCGAAATTACACAAAATTTTCACACAATTTCTCTCTATGTTAGAGCTGCCAGGATTGGCAGGTGTCAACAGCAATAACTCACCTGTAAATGGTTAGAAGTCTGAATCTTCTCCTACATGGGCAAGACCGCCGCAGCCATTTTTATCTATCGAAGCTGTGGCCACCCCCAGCTCAGCAATCGCTATTAGGCTACGGCTGCTGAGCTGGGGGTGGGCCATGGCTATACAGATGAGGGTGGCCACAACTTCAGAAGACTTTAGAAAAGACCCACCACAGCAGTTTTGCCTAAGGTGGGGGCGGTGTTCTAGATCTGTCATAATTTACAGGCGAGCAGGTAAGTTATTGCCACTGACACCTACCCACCCACCAATCCTGGCAGCTCTAACACATGGCTCTACTTTACAGGCTGTTTCTTACTCTTGGTAGTTGGTACTCTTGAACTTGAACCTGAACTCAGAACTTCCTCTCTGCATTAATAGATAAGCAACAGCATAACAACCTTAAAAAACATTTCTTTGTTACAGCTGATACAAATCCTGCAATAATTCTGCAGTGTCTACATCCTGCTTCCATGGAAGCAGACATAGGGTTAACCTCCTGTGTTCACAAATTAGCTGCTCTGCCGAGACTGCCAGCTGACACAGCTGAGAGATCAAATTACAGTTGTGATTTGACACAGATGAGGGGGAATTAGACAGGCTAAACCAGGCATGGGCAAACTCGGCCCTCCAGCTGTTACGGAACTACAAGTCCCACAATGCATTGCAGGAGTCTGACAGCCACAGTCATGACTCATAAAGGCAAATGCATTGTGGGACTTGTAGTTCCGTAACAGCTGGAGGGCCGAGTTTGCCCATGCCTGGGCTAAACTCTCTAAATACATACAGGGTGCATTCCTCTAGGTTTTCCTTCTGTCCTGTGCAAGAGTTCAGGTCCACTTTAATAAAGTGCTCAGTAAGTGTATATAGTCCTGTATCAGTGCTATATATGTATCCTTGCATCAGCGCTATATATAAATGTGTAAAAGATATATAGATATATATATTTAGAGAAGTATCAATCATTTCAGAAGGAGGTCACGAATGGCAGTCTCTATATTTCTTTTGTGGCAGGTGTTACTTAATGAGATATCTCCCTTTTTTCTCTTAAAGAGAACTTGTACTGAGTAAAAATATTTAAAATAAACACTCGAGGTAACTTCAAATGAACATTACATAGTTACCCTGCCATCAATTCCTCTCAGAAGCTCACCATTTTCTTCTGACAATAATCCCTTCCAGTTCTGACAATATTTTGTCAGATCTGAAATATATCAGTTGCTGTCAGTAAAATATCAGTTGCTGTCAGTTATAGCTGAGAGGAAAACTGATGTACCAGGTAATGTCCATGTTTCACTATGGCTCTAGTGGGCGATGTTACAGTTTAACTGTGTGCTGACCAGAAAGCTGTTATGGGTAATGGCCATTTTCAAAATGGAGGGCGGAAAATTCCCTTGATCATAGTGAACAAATATGACGCGGGACAGGAGAAAGACACTGAGGAGTAGACTACATGGAAGGTAAGTATGACTTGTGTATGCTGATTTTGACTTTTAATTTTCAGTTCAGGTTTTCTTCAAAGTTGAAAGCCGGGAGCTAATTACAAAGCTGTGCTGAAGTATAAGTTACATATATATGTCGTAGCTGGTAAACTAATTTTGAATACAGCAATGGGATAATACAGTCCCACATCACAGTCATATTCAGCAGCTCAGTTTCTTCACCGCTCTGCCCTCTGGAGCCAGAGCAGGATCATCCACCAGGAAACCTAAGCAGGTGCCTGGGGCCTAGTGGGTGTCAAGAGGCCCATCTGCTACCTCCCCCTGACCTCTCTCTACTTCAGCTTACCAAAAAGACCACAAATCTACTACCTTGCCTATGCCTAGGGCCCCAGTGTATCTTAATCCATCTCTATCGGGAGCAGTGATGATTGTCATTTGCTACTTACAATTTGGCAAAATTTCATGGAATTTTTGTAATGGAGAAATAGTCATCATGAAAATGATGCAAAATTCTGCATAATAACAACCATACACATTTTTTTTGTTATTGCAATCATTTTTGTGATGAAATTCTATTAATTACTAAAATTTTCATAATTACTAATACATAATTACAGTATTTCTAAGGAAGATTTTTCATGTAACATAAAAAATTAAAATGTTCATGCATCTTTCTTATTTTACAATTAATTACAAAATTACGTGTCACAGAAAATTAAACACAAAATTATGACACACAATTACAAATTAGGAATTTTGTGATCATTACGAATTTTGTGTCGTAAAAGCAAATTTTGTGTCGTTATTTTGGCTCATCACTACTCTGGATTAGAAATGGTCAAGAGATGCTAATCCTGACATACATGGAAACTCAATGCTGATTGGTTACAGTCTTGAGATTGGCCAATAGAAATCAACATGAAGTGGATCTGACTGTTTCAATGCTGAGCTTCATTCCTTATTAAACAGGATTACATAGTGTATTTATAAACTGCTTGGAGTCCTGCTAGAAGTAAATCATTCCAGTTTGGCAGAGAGAAATCCTCTCCGGGCCATGCGTGTGCCATGCATTGCCTGCTGTCATCTCACAGTCGCTTTCACGGTTGTATAAGGAGACCAAGGGCATCGGCAGCGTGTCTGAGGCAGGCAGTGCCCTTGACTGAGGCAGGGAGCTCGAAGTCTCAGGGCTGTGCTGAGGATGGCTTCGGTTTTGTCTCACACTCTCTGTGGCCTTCTGGGAAAAGTAATGAGCTAATGATATGACTAGGGAGATGGGGATTCTCCAAACTCTTGAGCACTACTGCCAAGGCCACAAAACAAAATTTGATATTGTTGCCAAGAGAGTGGAATAGACTGTTTTAAGTGAAAAAAAATAGCTTTCTCTGAGTTGGAATTGAGCCAATTAAATGCACCACCTGCCATCTTGTAATGGCTCATTTTCAAGCTGCATACAACATATATATATATATATATACTGTATATATACAGTGGGATGCAAAAGTTTGGGCAACCTTGTTAATCGTCATGATTTTCCTGTATAAATCGTTGGTTGTTGCGATACAAAATATCAGTTAAATATATCATATAGGAGACACACACACAGTGATATTTGAGAAGTGAAATGACGTTTATTGGATTTACAGAAAGTGTGCAATAATTGTTTAAATAAAATAAGGCAGGTGCATAAATTTGGGCACTGTTGTCATTTTGTTAATTCCAAAACCTTTAAAACTAATTATTGGAACTCAAATTGGGTTGGTAAGCTCAGTGACCCCTGACCTACATACACAGGTGAACCTAATTATGAGAAAGAGTATTTAATGGGGTCAATTGTAAATGTCTCTACTCATTTAATTTTCTCTGAAGAGTAGCAACATGGGGGTCTCAAATCCAGTCTCAAATGACCTGAAGACAAAGATAGTTCACCATCATGGTTTAGGGGAAGGATACAGAAAGCTGTCTCAGAGATTTCAGCTGTCTGTTTTCACAGTTAGGAACATATAGAGGAAATGTAAGACCACAAGCTCAGTTCAAGTTAAGGCTCCAAGTGGCAGACCAAAAAAAATCTCGGATAGACAGAAGCGACGAATGGTGAGAACAGTCAGAGTCAACCCACAGACCAGCACCAAAGACCTACAACATCATGTTGCTGCAGATGGAGTCACTGTGCATCGTTCAACCATTTGGCGCACTTTACACAAGGAGATGCTGTATGCAGAGGAAGCCTTTTCTCTGCCCACAGCAGAAACAGAGCTGCTTGAGGTATGCTAAAGCACATTTGGACAAGCCAGCTTCATTGTAGAATAAGGTGCTGTGGACTGATGAAACTAAAATTGAGTTATTTTAGCATAAAAAGGGGAGTTTTGCATGGAGGAAAAAGAAGACAGCATTCCAAGAAAAACACCTGCTACCTACAGTAAAATATGGTGATGGTTCCATCATGCTGTGGGCTGTGTGGTCAGTGCAGGGACTGGGAATCTTGTCAAAGTGTGGGACGCATGGATTCCACTCAGTATCAACAGATTCTGGAGACCAATGTCCAGTAATCCATGACAAAGCTGAAGCTGCGTTGGGGCTGGATCTTTCAACAAGACAACGATCCTAAACACTGCTCAAAATCCACTAAGGAATTCATGCAGAGGAACAAGTACAACATTCTGGAATGGCCATCTCAGTCCCCAGACCTGAATTTGATTGAAAATCTGTGGTGTGAGTTAAAGAGAGCTGTCCATGCTTGGAAGCCATCAAACCTGAATGAACTAGAGATGTTTTCTATAGAGGAATGGTCCAAAATACCTTTAACCAGAATCCAGACTCTCATTGGAACCTACAGGAAGCGTTTAAAGGCTGTAATTTTTGCAAAAAAACTAAATATTGATTACATTTCTTTTTTGTAGGTTCCCAAATTTATGTACCTGCCTAATTTTGTTTAAACAACTACTGCACACTAGAGATGTAGCGAACGGTTCCAGGCGAACTTTAATGGTTCGCGTTCGCCATGCAAAAGCAAACTTTTGCGCAAGTTCGATTCGCCCCATAATGCTCTATGGAGCAGAACTTTGACCCTCTACATCACAGTCAGCAGGCATATTGTTGCCAATCAGACTGCACTCACGCCTGGAGCCCCCCCCCCCCCCTTATAAAAGGCAAGGTCCTTGTGCCGTTTTATTCACTCGTCTGCCTACACTAATTAGTTAAGGGTCAGCTGCTACACACACTCTGATAGGGAGAGTTTAATTAGGCTCTTGTATATTACTCACTCCCTCCACCCTCCTGCCGGAGGGAGGAAAGTCTCATCTGCCAGGGAATTATAGTATTTCAAAAGCCAGCTTACATACCGTGAACAGGAATTGAACCCAGGTCTCATTGTGTGGTGGGCAAGTACCTTAACTGCTGTACCACCAACACTACTAACTGAAGCTAGCCTAGCATGTACCATTTCTGCTCAATCCAAGAGAAACATTAGGTTGCTTAAAGGGAACCTTAACTGAGAGTGATATGGATGTTTCCTGTTAAACAATACCAGTTGCCTGGCAGTCCAGCTGATCTTTGTGGCTGCAATAGTGGCGGAATCACACCCTGAAACAAGCATGCAGCTAATCCAGTCTGACTTCAGTCAGAGTACCTGATTTGCATGCTTGTTCATGGGGCTGTGGCTAAAAGTATTAGAGACACAGGATCAGCAGGCGATTCAGGCAACTGGTATTATTTTAAAAGGAAAAATCCATATCCTTCTCAGTTTAGGTTCCCTTTAAGGATTTGTAGCATAAAAGCCAACACACATTGGCTGGGAATTGAACCCAGGTCTCACTGTGTGGTGGGCAAGTACCTTAACCGCTGCACCACCAACACTACTAACTGAAGCTAGCCTAGCATGTACCATTTCTGCTCAATCCAAGAGAAAAATTAGACAAGACAAATAACATTTATATCACGCTTTTCTCCTGGCGAACTCAAAGCGCCAGAGCTGCAGCCACTAGGGCACACTCTATAAGCAGTAGCAGTGTTAGGAAGACTTGCCTTAGGTCTCCTACTGAATAGGTGCTGGCTTACTGAACAGACAGAGCTGAGATTCAAACCCTGGTCTCCGATGTCAGAGGCAGAGCCCTCAACCATTACGCCTTCCAGCCACTGCTTAAGGATTTGTAGCCAGGCATGGCCTTGCCTTTTGTGATCAACAGTTGTCCAAAGAGAACCCCAGATAGCCAGGTAGATTCATCTCTCTCTCTCTCTCTCTCTCTCTCTCTCTCTCTCTATCTCTATCTTGTATTTTTGAGCATACATGGATTGAGCATAAATGGTACTTGCTAGGCTGGCTTCAGCATGTAGTATTGGTGGTACAGTGCCTGGCTATCTGGGGTTCTCTTTGGACAACTGTTGAACACAAAAGGCAAGGCCATGCCTGGCTACAAATCCTTAAGCAGTGGCTGGAATGCGTAATGGTTAAGGGCTCTGCCTCTGACACAGGAGACCAGGGTTTGAATCTCGGCTCTGTCTGTTCAGTAAGCCAGCACCTATTCAGTAGGAGACCTTAGGCAAGTCTTCCTAACACTGCTACTGCCTATAGAGTGTGCCCTAGTGGCTGCAGCTCTGGCACTTTGAGTCTGCCAGGAGAAAAGTGTGATATAAATGTTATTTGTCTTGTCTAATTTTTCTCTTGGATTGAGCAGAAATGGTACATGCTAGGCTAGCTTCAGTTAGTAGTGTTGGTGGTACAGCGGTTAAGGTACTTGCCCATTACCCAGTGAAACCTGGGTTCAATTCCCAGCCACGGTATGTAAGCTGGCTTTTGAAATACTATAATTCTCTGGCAGATGAGACCCTCCTCCTTCCAGTAGGAGGGAGGAGGGAATAGGTAGAAGAGTAGGAGGGGAGGAGAGCAGAGTAGGCCTGTAATTGAAAATTGACCTTAAAATACGGATTTATGTGAAATCTAGATTTTTGCCTGGGACTTTTGATGTGTATTTCACTCAATCATGTGTGCCTCCAGGTATTAGATCCCTTGAAACATGTTTTCAATTTTTCAAAGCTCGCCTCCCCATTGAAGTCTATTGCGGTTCGCGACCGAAAATTGGAGGTTCGCGACATCACTACTGCACACTTTCTGTAAACCCAATAAACTTCATTTCACTTCTCAAATATCACTGTGTGTGTCTCCCATATGATATATTTCTTGGCCCCTGAGGAGTTGCTAGGGCAACGAAACGTTGAGCGGAGCCACGGAGTGACGTCACAGCGCACGACGCTCGCTGGATGCGGCGGGATTGTCTGTGTGCAGCAGGCTTAGAGCACTAGCCAGTAAGCTATTGCGGAGAGGGACGCTAAATGACAGAGGCGTGCGCCTTGTCACCAGCTTAGTGCATCTCATCTCTGCATACCCCTGCACCTGGAATCAGGTAGCTTGTAAAACAAGGGGCTGGCTGTGTTTTTCATTTTTGATTAAGTTTTCTGACCCAATCAGTGGTTATACACCACTGATCTGTTTTTAACTTTTTTTTTAAAATAAACTGGTACGCTTTTACGCGATGTGGAATCCGCTTTTTGCTTACACAGACTGGGAATAGCCAAGAGAGGACTGCCAGAGAGGCTGCGGGGTGGCCAATACCCCGAATGCGAGCATTGGCCTTGGAGGCCTAGAAGTCTGGTGAGTCTTTCCCCGAAGGGGGGGCTTTTTCATTATATGACATATTTGCTGTGTCTAAGAAGGAACAGGCAGAGAAGAGCGCTTTTTACTGAAGAACTTTATATGATATATTTAACTGACATTTCTTATTGTAACAACCAACGATTTATACAGGAAAATGACGATTAACGAGGTTGCCCAAACTTTTGCATCCCCTTGCATAATACATATATATATATATATATATATATATACCCCTCACCAGTAAATATTCATTTTCTTTTAAAGGAAATGTAGATTCTCTTTAAACGGGACTTACCTTAAAGTGTCCCTGAGATGGTGATTGTAAGAAAAATATACATACCTGAGGCTTCCTCCAGCCCCCTCCGGCCTGATTACCCCCTCATAGTTCTCAGTCGCCTTCCGCAACTGGCCCCAGTAAGTCGTCCAATTGGCACATGAGCAGTCCAGCTGAGCATGTTCCATTCTCTTCCTGTTGCCTGGAGGGTTCTGTGCTTGCGCCCGCAGTAGTGCTGCGAACGCTCCTGGTGAGAGGAGTGTGGCCTGGACGCGTATGTGCAGTTGGCCCCGGACCAGAGGAGCAGTCCGGGGGCCAATTTCAGAAGAATCGGTGTGTCATACAGAGTGTCATACATTACCAGCTTTCAGTGGAGTGACAGTTCCGCCTCCCTGCATGTCATGTGACCTGCGTCAGGCACCACAGACTCACAGAGATTGACTGTACAGCACAACTGAAGAGAGGAGGACATGTCACTCCATACTCTGCTTCTACACTCTGCACCTAATCAGAAGTGGGCCCCCTAATGTCCATTACTGCTGATAACACCAGAAGAGTGAAACTGGTCAGGTTGGAGAGTTGGCAAAGTCTCTTATCTGCAAAAAGCTCTTTGTATGTGCATTGTGTACAATGTTATAATGTGATTTATGCAATCACAATTAGTGATAGTTACCTTAGGGACTAAACTTTTTTAATATGTATGTTGTGTTGTGAGGGTATATTACTGTTATCTTTTGCCTATATGGGCTTGTAATTAGTGATGGATGCAAAACTGAAAAAATGCACCTTTATTTCCAAATAAAATATTGGCGCCATACATTGTACTAGGGAAATATTTTAGACGTTGCAATAACCGGGACAAATTAAATGTGTGGGTTTCATGCAGTCCCGTTTCTATAGCCGGGCGCACCGGGGGCCGCCGGCGGTGATATGAGGGAGGGGCACAGTAAAGGAGGCGGGAGCAGCGGCAGCACATAGGACTCAGCCGCAAGGAGAGGGACCCGACTCCTCCCTCCCTCTTCTCGTGTCCTCCTCCGTAATTCCCCCTCCATTGAAGGCAAGTGCGGCAGCAAAGTCGGCGGGCACTTTGCAATTACTCACCTTCCGGGCTACAGGCATGTCCACATTTCTCCGGGCAGCTCTCTTTCTCCCTCTCTCGTGAACATCACTGCTAACATCGTTCTTATGTGCTGCCGCTGCTCCCCACTCCTGCTCTATACAGCCTGCGGAGGTGGTGGGGGGAGAAGAGGTGGGACACCACCTATGGCTGGCTAACCTGTACTGGAGGCAGCTATGGCTGGCTAACCTGTACTGGAGGCACCTATGGCTGGCTAACCTGTACTGGAGGCACCTATGGCTGGCTAACCTACATTAGAGGTACTTATGGCTGCCTAACCTATACTGGGGGCACCTATAACTGGCTATGTAAAAAAAAATAGGAAAAAGCGTGGGCTACTCGTATCAACAAGGAGTACTACATTTTATTAATAAAAAAAATCTGACAGATCAATTCTCATAGAATAAAACACATTAACTCATTAGTGTAAATGATATACAGTAAAAGCTAAAAACACAAGCCCAGCAGATAGCTTCATGAGTCAGCTGCTCAAATCATATAAGCTCCATGTTGAATATACATGTGCAATTTTTGCAATAACTTCACACATTCCTCACAACCGTCCGCTCATTCAGCCCAAAGTGCACTGTACCCCTAGATACTTTGTCAGTTGAGGGGCCCCCTATAAGCAGGGATCTATCTGCAATCCAACATTTAGCATGGATTCTAGGTTACAGCAGCCGCTGTTTAACAATGTTCCCTGCATTTATAGTTTGCAGTCAGGCTACAATATTGGGTGATCTCACCAAATTGACGTCTTGTTCAAATAGCTCCTCATGCCATCACCGCTTACCTAAGGCTGGCTAACCTATACTGGGGGCACCTATGGCTGGCTAACCTGCACTGGGCCACCTATAGTTGGCTAATCTACACTGGGGCACCTAAGGCTGGCTAACCTATACTGTAGCACCTATGGCTGGCTAACCTGCACTGGGCCACCTATAGTTGGCTAATCTACAGTACACTGGAGCACTGTGCACTAAACACTCTGTGCATAGCTACCAGCCTCCCAACTGTCCCTCTTTTGGAGGGACAGTCCCTCTTTGGGAGCCCTGTCCCTCTTTCCTCCTCATTTTTATTTATTTATTTATTTGTTGTATTTATAAAGCGCCAACATATTACGCAGCGCTCATTTGTCCCTCTTTCAGGACTTTGTCCCTCTTTCTATGTAAATATATATATTTCTCTACTAAAAAATGTGTTTAATTGACTCTAAACTTTATTCCCATCCTTTAAATTGATATATTACTAATTTTAAAATGTTAATATGAAGGAAATGAACCAGGATAGAAAGGTCCAGTGTGGTTTGAATTATAAAACAACATATTTTTCTTATGAAATCTGTATGGTATGCGTGACTAGGGATGTGGTGGGGGTGTGACCAGGGGTGTGGCTTAAGTGTCCCTCTTTTTCATCTCAAAAAGTTGGGAGGTATGCTCTGAGGTGAGGAAACTGTCACCAATAGAGAAGGGAGGTGATCATGACACCCCCCCCCCCCCCTTTTTCCTCTGCCCAAAGGCCCCAATTTGGGTGCTTTATTAAACTGTTTTTACGATGTGAGGAGTTGTAATCTTCCTTTTTAGATGCTGACATAAGGAATTGTAAATTCTGCAAAGCATAGATTCAGTAGGGGAAAAAGGGGGGGAGTTTGTCATCTCCCTTCTCTATTGGTGACAGTTTCCTCACCTCAGAGTGTTTGGCGCACACGGCGGGTGATCTGATGAGGTGATACTCGCCATGAGAGGAACCCTCTCTGCTTTGCTTTGTTTTTAAGGTTACACGGACCCAGAGCATGGGGCTCCATGAAGGAAAGGGGGGGGGGGGGTGGCATGCAGCCTAGTTATGCCCCTGCATGGAATGCTATCAGAGACTTTCAACAAAAAAGTAGAGGGGACAGTAGAGAATTGAGGCATGGGTAGTGATCGTCGGAAATGCCAGTTTCCGATTCCAACTGATTTCAGCTTTGTGGAATTTCCAATTATTGTTTTCTGAAAAATGTTGTGTTTTTTTTTTTTATTATTATTTTTGCCAAACAACTTATCCGCAAATTTTTTGCGGATGAAGGCTATTATGCGGAATCTGCATTTCCGATCGGCAACCACAGTAAACTTCCACATTCTCTGATTATCCAAATACTTCTAAGTCATCTAAGTGCCCTAACATTTCCGCGGTAATCCGATTTCCGTGGTACAATACTGATTCTCTGATTTCCTAGACTCAGTAATGCGGTATTTCTGCGGAATTCCAATATTTGCCTACCAATTTCCGCATACTATTTTCCACTGCAGAAAGACGATTTCGTTAACTCAGAATTTGGAAACTCATCCCTAGGCATGTTTCGAGCGACTACATAATTAAACTGAGAAATACAGGTAGAATTTTTTTTGATTTATCCCACTGGCATGTATTGATTGTAGAAGTTAGGGCAATGTGGCTTTATAGCGGGATTGTCAGCCACAAAATCAAATTCCATTTACCCACTGCTGTGTTTATTATGTAGACTACACCCTGACCCTGCATTGCAAGCATTCCAATATAATCATAAATGTTTCGGCTGTAATGCATCTTATCTCTTGTTCTCTCCCCTCCCACATTCCTGCTCCTCACTGATTGGCTGAGGGTAGTTCAGTGTGACACAAGGCTGAGAAGGGAAATCCACCTCACCCTTCTGCAGAAGCCGCTGAAATATAATCTATGCAGTGCTCCTATGTGTTTACAAATCAAGCTAGATATGACAGGGCAGTTTCTAGGAGGAAAAAAAAATAGATTAATTGTGGAAATGACATCAGGATTAGCTTCAGACAGAGGCAGTAAAGGTGGAAATGCCTGGAACTGTTTTCTCTTTATCTATATATATAAAATCGGATGTATGTATGTATATGTGTGTGTATGTGTGTGTGTATGTGCCGTGATCACGCGAAAACCGCTTGACCGATTTGAACGAAACTTGGTACACAGATCCCTTACTACCTGGGATGATATGTTCTGGGGGTCTCGCGGCCCCCTGCACATGTGGGCGGAGCTACAAACAGCCAATCAGATTCCACCCATTCAAGTCATCAATGGAAAAAAATGTAAAAGGCTGCCATTCTCACAGTAATCAAGCCAAAGTCCCTACACTTGGCACAGTTGGTCACTTGGTGACCGAGGTTACAAATCCAGGAAAAGTGGGCTGAGCATAAAACAGCCAATCAAATTTCAGCCGTTCATTTTAAATGGGAAAATGTAAACTGCAGCCATTCTTAGACTGTTAATCGCAGGGTTCTCAAACTTGCCACACTTGGTCACTGGGTGAATGCGATTAAGATTCAAGAAAATGGGTGGAGCCTACAACAGCCAATCAAAATTCACCTATTGATTTTCAGGGGGAATATTTAAACTGCTGCTATTCTTACACTGTTAATGGCAGAGGCTTCAAACTTCCTACAGTCGGTCATTGGGTAACTGGGGTCCAAATTCACTAAAGGGGCGGGGCCACATACAGCCAATCAGATTTCCTTAGTGCATAAACTGCTTCCATTCACACATTTTTGATGCCAGGAACCTGAAAGCTCACAAACTTGGTCATTGAGTGACTGTGTGTCAAGGTTACAAAAAGTGGGTGGAGCCAAAACAACTTTTACTGGGAAAATATAAACTGCAACCATTCTTACACCGTTAATGGCAGGGTTCTCAAACTTTGCACAGTTGGTCATTGGGTGACAGATTAAGATTTTGGAAGGTGGGTGGAGCCTACAACAGCCAATAAAAATTCAACTTTTGATTTTCAAAGGGAATATTTCATCTGCTACCATTCTCTTATACTGGTAAAAGCAGATGCCTCAAACCTGGTACAGTTGGACACTGGGTGACTAGGGTCCAAATTCAAGAAGGGGGCGGAGCCACAAACAGCCAGATTTGTTTATTTTTCAATGGGAATATACAAAGTATTGATACCAAGGACCCCAAAGCTGATAAACTTGATAATTGAGTGACTGTATGTCAAGGTTAGAAAAAGTGGGCAGTGCCAACAACTTCATTTTTTACATTGCAGGGTTCCCAAACTTTACACAATTGGCCACTGGGTGACTGGGATGAATATTCAGAAATGTGGGTGGAGCCTACAACAGCCAATCAAAATGAACCTATTGATTTTCAAGGGGAATATTCACATTGCTACCATTCTTACACTGTTAGTGGCAGAGGCCTCAAACCTGATACAGTCAGTCATTGGGTGACTGGGGTCCAAATTCACTATAGGGGTGGAGCCACAAACAGCCAATCAGATTTGTTAGATTGATTTCAGCCATTCTGTTATTGGCAGGGTTCTCAAACGTGACACAGTTGGCCACTGGGTGACTGGGACTAATATTCAGAAAAGTGGGTGGAGCCTACAGCAGCCAATCAAAATTCACCTTTTGATTTTCAAGGGGAATATTTACATTGCTGACATTCATGCACTCTTAATGGCAGAGGCCTAACATCTGCTACAGTCAGTCACTGGGAGACTGGGGATTAAATTCTGAAAGGAGCGGGCCAAAAACAGCCAATCAGATTTGTTTAATTTCAATGGTAAAATGCAACTTATTGATGCCAAAGCTCATAAACTTGGTCATTAAGTGACTGTATGTCAAGATTAGAAATAGTGGGCAGAGCCAAAAACAACTAACTTTTTACATGGGGAAATGTAAACTGCTGCTTTTCTTACACTGTTAATGGCAGGGTTCTCAAACTTCACACAGTTGGTCACTGGGTGACTAGAATTAATATTTGGAAAAGTAGGTGGAGCCTACAAGAGCTAATCAAAATTCACCTATTGATTTTCAAGGGGAATGTTGAAACTGCAGCCATTCTCACACTGTTAATAGCAGAGGCCTCAAACCTGCTACAGTCGGTCGTTAAAGAGAACCTGAACTGAAAATAAAAAGTCAAAATAAACATGCACAGGTCATACTTACCTCCCGTGCACTCTACTCCCCAATCTCTTTCTCCTCTCCCGTGTCCCATTTGTCCACTGTGATCAATGGAATTCTCCGTCCTCCATTTTAAAAATGGCCATTACCCCATAACAGCTTCCTGCTCATCACACTGTTAAACTGTAATATCGCTCACTTGAGCCATAGGGAAACATGGACATTACCTTGTACATTCAGTTGTAACTGACAGCTGCTGATATATAACTGACAGCAACTGGTATATTTCAGTTCTGACAAAATATTGTCAGAACTGGAAGTGATCACTGTAAGGAGAAAATGGTGAGCTTCTGAGAGGAACTGACAGTGAGGTAAGTATGTAATATTCATTTGCAGCGACGTCATGTGTTTATTTTAAATAATTTTGCTCACTTCAGGTTCCCTTTAAGTGTTTGGGGGTTCAAATTCAGTAAAGGGGCGGAGCCAAAAACAGCCAGATTTCTTTGCTGGATAAACTGCTTATATTAGCACAATTTTGATGCCAGGAACCCAAAAGCTCACAAACTTGGTCATTGAGTAGTGACTGTGTGTCAAGGTTACAAAAAGTGGGTGGAGTTAAAAACAGATTTTTCTGGGAAATTGTAAACTGCAGCCCGTCTTCACTGTTAATGGCAGGGTTCTCAAACTTAGCATAGCTGGTTACCGGGTGACTGGGATTAATATTCAGAAAAGTGGGTGGAGCCTAAAAATGCCAATCAAAAATCACATGTCACTTTTCAAGGAGAATATTAAAATTTCTGCCATTTTTGCACTGTTAATGGCACAAGCCTCAAACCTGGTACAGTTGGTCATTGGGTCACTGGGGTTCAAATTCAGAAAAGGGGACAGAGCCACAAACAGTGAATCAGATTTGTTTCATTTAATGGGAAAATACAAATTATTGATGCCAAGGACCCCAAAACTCACAAACTTGGGCATTGAGTAGTGACTTTGTGTCCAGGTTACAAAAAGTGGGCGGAGCCAAAAACAAATTTCACTGGAAAAGTGTAAACTGCAGCCCTTCTGTTTATTTCAGGGTTCCCAATCTTTGCCCAGATCAATCGATGTACAGAGGCGCCAGTAGGATAAAAGATACTAAAAAGTTTAAAATGACTAGGTGGTGGCGGTGGACCAACCGACCCAATATAGACACGATGCTGTCAATTAAAGTCAACAAGAATTTATTCACATACTCCAAAAAACATACTGCAGCGACACCTACCTACCTACCTACCACTTTACCTACCTACCTGCCACTATACCTACCTAAAGGCCCCCTATACGTACCTACCTACCTACCGGGCACTATACCTACCTACCTACAGGCCCCTATACCTACCTAAAGGCCCCCTATACTACCTACCTACCACTATACCTACCTACCTACAGGCCCCTATACCTACCTAAAGGCCCCCTATATGTACCTACCTACCTAAAGGCCCCTATACCTACCTAAAGGCCTCTATACCTACCTACCTAAAGGCCCCCTATACGTGCCTACCTACCTAAAGGCCCCTATACCTACCTACCTACATACCTACCTATACTTAAGGCTTTATACCCTGCTACCTATACTGAAGGTCCCTTTAACTACCTACCTACCTACAGGACACTATACCTACCTACCTACCGGCCACTATACCTACTTACCTACCTACAGGCCACTATACCTACCTAAAGGCCCCCTATACATACCTACCTACCTACCTACCTAAAGGCCCCTATACCTACCTACCTACCTAAAGGCCCCTATACTTACCTACCTACCTAAAGGCCCCTATACCTACCTACAGGCCTCTATACCTACCTACCTACTTAAAGGCCCCCTATACGTGCCTACCTACCTAAAGGCCCCTATACCTACCTACCTAAAGGCCCCTATACCTACCTACCTACATACCTACCTATACTGAAGGCCCTATACCCTGCTACCTATACTGAAGGTCCCTTTACCTACCTAAAGGCCCCTATACCTATCTACATACCTACCTATACTTAAGGCCTCTATATACCCTGCTACCTATACTGAAGGCCCATATACCCTGCTACCTATACTGAAGGCCCCTATACCCTGCTACCTATACTGAAGGCCTATATACCCTGCTACTATACTGAAGGCCCATATACCCTGCTACCTATACTGAAGGCCCATATACCCTGCTACCTATACTGAAGGCCCATATACCCTGCTACCTATACTGAAGGCCCATATACCCTGCTACCTATACTGAAGGCACATATACCTTGCTACCTATGCTGAAGGCCTATATACCCTGCTACCTATACTGAAGGCACATATACCCTGCTATCTATACTGAAGGCCCCTATACCCTGCTACCTATACTGAAGGCCCATATACCCTGCTACCTATACTGAAGGCCCATATACCCTGCTACCTATACTAAAGGCACATATACCCTGCTACCTATACTGAAGGCACATATACCCTGCTACCTATACTGAAGGCCTATATACCCTGCTACCTATACTGAAGGCCCATATACCTTTCTACCTATACTGAAGGCCCATATACCTTGCTACCTATACTGAAAGCTACCAATATTGAAGGCACCCATACCTAGATAGCTATACTGAAGGCACCTTTACCTCGCTACCTATACTGCGGGCAACTATACCACGGATCGCACAATTCGTATGTGCAGGATTCGTTAGATTCGGGATTCAAAAGGTTCGAGATATTCGAGAACCTTTTTAGATTCGGATCCGGATTCGGATTCGAAGAAATTGTGGATTCGTCCCATCCCTAATATATATATATATATATATATATATATATATATATATATATATATATACAGTATATATACAGTGGGTTGCAAAAGTATTCAGCCCCCTTGAAGTTTTCCACATTTTGTCATATTACTGCCACAAACATGCATCAAATTTATTGGAATTCCACATGAAAGACCAACACAAAGTGGTGTACACGTGAGAAGTGGAACGACAATCATACATGATTCCAAACATTTTTTTACAAATAAATAACTGCAAAGTGGGGTGTGCGTAATTATTCAGCCTCCTGAGTCAATACTTTGTAGAACCACCTTTTGCTGCAATTACAGCTGCCAGTCTTTTAGGGTATGTCTCTACCAACTTTGCACATCTAGAGACTGAAATCCTTGCCCATTCTTCTTTGCAAAACAACTCCAGCTCAGTCAGATTAGATGGACAGCGTTTGTGAACAGCAGTTTTCAGATCTTGCCACAGATTCTCGATAGGATTTAGATCTGGACTTTGGCTGGGCCATTCTAACACATGGATATGTTTTGTTTTAAACCATTCCATTGTTGCCCTGGCTTTATGTTTAGGGTCGTTGTCCTGCTGGAAGGTGAACCTCCGCCCCAGTCTCAAGTCTTTTGCAGTCTCCAAGAGGTTTTCTTCCAATATTGCCCTGTATTTGGCTCCATCCATCTTCCCATTAACTCTGACCAGCTTCCCTGTCCCTGCTGAAGAGAAGCACCCCCAGAGCATGATGCTGCCACCACCATATTTGACAGTGGGGATGGTGTGTTCAGAGTAATGTGCAGTGTTAGTTTTCTGCCACACATAGCGTTTTGCATTTTGGCCAAAAAGTTCTATTTTGGTCTCATCTGACCAGGGCACCTTCTTCCACATGGTTGCTGTGTCCCCAGCATGGCTTGTGGCAAACTGCAAACGGGACTTCTTATGCTTTTCTGTTAACAATGGCTTTCTTCTTCCCACTTTTCCATAAAGGCCAACTTTGTGCAGTGCACGACTAATAGTTATCCTATGCACAGATTCCCCCACCTGAGCTGTAGATCTTTGCAGCTCGTCCAGAGTCACCATGGGCCTCTTGACTGCATTTCTGATCAGTGCTCTCCTTGTTCGGCCTATGAGTTTAGGTGGACGGCCTGGTCTTGGTAGGTTTACAGTTGTGCCATACTCTTTCCTTTTCTGAATGATCGCTTGAACAGTGATCCTTGAGGTGTTCAAGGCTTTGGAAATCATTTTGTAGCCTAAGCCTGCTTTAAATTTCTCAATAACCTCAACCCTGACCTGTCTGGTGTGTTCTTTGGACTTCATGGTGGTGTTGCTACCAATATTCTTTAAGACAACCTCTGAGGCCGTCACAGAGCAACTGTATTTGTACTGACATTAGATTACACACAGGTGCACTCTATTTAGGCATTAGCACTCATCAGGCAATGTCTATGGGCAACTGACTGCCCTCAGACCAAAAGGGGCTGAATAATTACACACACCCCACTTTGCAGTTATTGATTTGTAAAAAATGTTTGGAATCATGTATGATTGTCGTTCCACTTCTCACGTGTACACCACTTTGTATTGGTCTTTCACGTGAAATTCCAATAAAATTGATTCATGTTTGTGGCAGTAATATGAAAAAATGTGGAAAACTTTAAGGGGGCCGAATACTCTTGCAAGCCACTGTATGTGTGTGTATATATATATATATATATATATATATATATATATATATATATATATATATATATATATATATGTTTTTTCTTTCTGGGATAGTATGGCTGCCCCTTCTGCTTTAACCACCATGGCTGGTACTGGAGTTCCACAAGGGTTAACCTGTCACTGCAGAGCTGAGAGGATAGAATTGGAATGACTTACTGGGCAGGAGATAGGGAGATGATCCTTTTTTTCCTCTTCCTAGCTGCTCAATATTAAAGGTGCTGTCTTCAGTTGTCTCAGCTTTATTAAATGCCCTCCTCACCCAGTGTTTTCTCATGAAGCAGAGGTAATCCTGCCTCTCCCGCAAAGGTGGCTTTATGGAAATCTCGGTACACATTTCATATCAGCTGTGTCGGCAGCAACACACACACAACACGCAAAAAGATGCATTTAGCATAGCGGGAAAGATGGATCAACACAAAGAGCCCACAGGCGGGTGCTAAAATACACAACGCTCTGCAAATTATCCACTTCTCCCAGCTGGCACTATGGTGGCATAAGCCGGGACTTCAAAACTCTGATAGGAAGGCACTTAAAGGGGAACTGAAGAGAGAGGTATATGGAGGCTGTCATGTTTATTTCCTTTTAGACAACACCAGTTGTCTGGCAGCCCTGCTGATCCTCTGCCTCTAATACTATTAGCCATAGCCCCTGAACAAGCATGCAGCAGACCAGGTGTTTCAGTGGTTCAGACTTATAAGTCTGATCTGACAAGACTAGCTGCATGCTTGTTTCTGGTTTTCATCAGATACTACTGCAGAGAAATAGACCAGCAGGGCTGCCAGGCAACTGGTATTGATTAAAAGGAAATAAACATGACAGCCTCCATATACCTCTCTCTTCAGTTCCCCTTTAAGAGGAACTGTCGCAAAACTCTTAAAATGTAAAACACATACAAATAAGAAGTACATTTCTCCCAGAGTAAAATTAGTTATAAATTACTTTTCTCCTATGTTGCTGTCACTTACAGTAGGTGGTAGAAATCTAACCTTACCGACAGGTTTTGGGCTAGTCCATCTCTTCATGGGGGATTCTCAGCATGGCCTTTATTCTTTATAAAGGCATTCCCTGAAAAATCTTTATACAAAGATGCTGGCCAGCCTCCCTGCTCGCTGTACACTGTACACTATTTTGGCAGTTGGACGGAGCAATTGCCATTTACTAAGTGCTTTTAAAAATAAAGAAAACTCTGAGAATCCCCTATGAAAAGATGGGCTAGTCCAAAATCTGTCGGTAATGTCAGATTTCTACTTCTTACGGTAAGTGACAGCAACATAGGAGAAAAGTAATTTATGGCTCATTTTACTCTGGGAGAAATGTACTTCTTATTTGTATGTGTTTTACATTTTAAGATTTCCGCGACAGTTTCTCTTTAGCACTGGTAGTCCGCAAGTATATGAGTAATCTGGTGACTCAACTTTGTTGATGCTATATTATTATTATTATTATTATTATTATTATGCATATATGTCACACTGACATATTTTCTGCAAAGCTTTAACGGAGGATATCCAACAATTCAAGATTAAGACCCAGACGAGCTCGCAAAGTGTCACAGACTCACAGGGCCCACATGATGTGCAATTGATGACCAGGCCCCTGTGAGCAATGATTGGCCTGAGTTTTTGCCAATCCTCGGTTAGCTGAGGAGGAAGGAGCAGAGCATTGGGATTGGTTTAGGGCAGGCAGGATAGGGATAGTTTTCCTAGAAGGAAGAGGAGGGACTTAACAGTAGTTGGAGAGCGTTTCCAGGGCCGGTTCTCTCATGAAGCAAGGTGCAACACATGCATCAGGCACAGAGATTACAGGGGCGGCATGTCTGTACTACACTAACAGCATGCAGTCAGAGTGGAGAGCTAGGTGAAGAGGTCATCGTTGGAGAAAAGCAGCTTGTTGTGCTGTGTGAGAAGTCTGACAGTGAGTGAGGAGGGGGGAGGCAGGAGAGCAGCAGTGTTTCATTTGACATGCACAGCAGAAGATTGGCACTGCTATCCTGACTAAGGAGGAATGGAGTGGCTGAGTAGTTTGTTTGTCACAGACTCAGACAGTCATCGTGCTATTGTGTTGAGCTGCAGCATGTCACGTAAGAACAATAGATGAAGCAGAGTAAATTGTTGGGTGCTGTGCAATTATTCCAAATGAGGGGCGCACCCTCACAAGTTTGCCTCAGGCAGCAAAAAGTCTAGAACCAGCCCTGTGCGTTTCCCCCCACCCTCCCAATTGTTTGTTTATTGGTTTCCGTGTTCTCCCTCCCCCCCTTTTTGTTTTTTGTTTCAGGTGGGGTATGACGTCGGGTTTGTCATTGCAGATTGCGGAGGCAGGATACTCAGAGGTCCCCGAACGGTCAGTGAGTGTGGGGAGGTTACGCCTCGGAGCATTTTCTTCCAGTGGTTTCAAGGTGGGACTGGTTTGGTTCTGCTACAGCTGTCCTCGAGCCGGTGTCCACAGCTGAGGGCCCTAGCCAGGGGCGTAACAATAGACCCTGCGAGGGATGCAGCCGCAGGGGGGTCCAGAAGCCACAGGGGGCCCCGTACTGAGAGAGTGACAACTAAGTGCAAGGAGAAAAAATCTTTCTGCTCTCTGCACAATTGTTCTAATGACTGTATCTCCTCAGCCACTGATAATGAATCATACAAAGTTTTGTAGGCAAAGATTTGTAGACAATCCCTATTCAGGGTGTAGGGGGAGGAGGCCCCATCCAAACTTTTGCAGGGGCGCCCAGTGATTTCTAGTTACGCCCCTGGCCCTAGCTGTGCAGTTAAGGACTTGGGTGACCTCTGGAGCCCCTCCCATTGATGTTTGCTTACATATTACTGTTTTATGAGTCTTGAGTTGTTGGTAGTTGACTCACTGTTTTATGTTTATTGTTAAATTATTTTCAAAATAAACGGGCTGTTTTGGTTCTTTAAATCCAACCTCAGCACTCAGCAGCCAATGTCTTATTTATGCAAGGTGTATGTTGGTCTGAAGGGTTTAGGTCAGGGGCGTAACTAGAAACCCCCTGCAAAAATTTGGATGGGCCCCGCTCAGGGCCATTTTGGGGGGCAGGAATGGTTGCAGCAAGAGGGGAGAGCGTGGCCACACATCGGCAGGGACAGGGACATTCCCCCTCCCGCGTACGTTAAAAAAGGGCGTCGGGAAAAAAGGGCGCAGGGTTTTAAACGATAAGCATGAATAACGTTTAAAAAAAATTGTGCTAAATTTCGTTTAAAAATAATGTTTTATAAAGTTATAAATCATTAAATAATGTGTATGAAATCGGCAATTGTAAAAACGTTAATCTTCCCTGTTTAAAAAGTGAAGTGTATAATAGCGTTTTATAAAAGATTAATATGAATTTTACTAAAGCTATACCTAACTCTACTCTCATACAGAACCCTGCCTGTACCTACCCCTAACCCCTAGACCCCCCTGGTGGTGCCTTAACCTAAGACCCCCCAGGTGGTGCCTAACCCTAAGACCCCCCTGGTGGTGCCTAACCCTAAGACCCCCCTGGTGGTGCCTAACCCTTAGACCCCCCTGGTGGTGCCTAAACCTAAGACCCCCCTGGTGGTGCGTAAACCTAAGACCCCCCTGGTGGTGCCTAACCCTAAGACCCCCCTGGTGGTGCCTAACCCTAAGACCCCCCTGGTGGTGCCTAAACCTAAGACCCCCCTGGTGGTGCCTAAACCTAAGACCCCCCTGGTGGTGCCTAAACCTAAGACCCCCCTGGTGGTGCCTAAACCCAAGACCCCCCTGATGGTGCCTAAACCTAAGACCCCCCTGGTGGTGCCTAAACCCAAGACCCCCCTGTGATAAGCATTAATAACATTTGAAAAAAATATTGTGCTGTTTTTCGTTTAAAAATAAAGTTTTAAAAAAGATTGTACTGTTTTTCGTTTAAAAATAATGTTTAAAACGTATAAATCATTAAATAATGTGTAATCATGAGAAGCAGTTATAAAACATTAAAAGTCTCCGGGCGCCGCTTGTAAAACGTTATTTTTCTCCGGCGCCCTTTTTTCCTGTTGGGTGCCCATTAAACGATATTTATTATGGGAGTGAATGGCGGCGCCCTTTTTGTCCACTTGCCTCAGGCGCCCGAATTTACTGTTTCCCCCCCTCCCTCCCTCACCTCGGGCTCTCCCCTCAGCACTCCCCTCCAGCATCAATCAGTGGTAGCAGGGGGCAGACAGGAACACATACCTCCATCCACCGTAAAGGTCCGATCTCTAAGTGCCTCACGCTACTTCCTGTTTAAACAGGAAGTAGCGTCAGACACTTAGAGAGCGTAACCTCTGGCGCGTGGAACGCATGAAGGTATGTGTTTCTGCCCGCCGCCTGCTGCCACTGATTAATGCTGGAGGGGGGCGCTGAGGGGAGAGCCCGAGGTGAGGGAGGGAGGGGACTGCCCCTCCCTGTCGATCTGTGGCCAATGCTCTCTCCTAATGCTGTGATCCCTCCTGCCCCCCAAAATGGCCCTGAGCAGGCCCGCTGGTTTCAGGTCATAGCCTGAGGTTCAGCATAAGCACATCATGTCACTAACTGCCCTTTGGAGAGGACAACAATGTAATGATCCTGCCACATTTTAAGGCCAATTTTTAGCCTACTGGAATGTTTGTTATGGGAGATGGGAGTAACTGTATAGACGTACAGGGAGAACAAAGATTCAGGAGCAAAATAACAGAAGTTGCAGTAGATAATAATACCGTTAAGGACCAACTGCAGACGCTTTTGTTGCAAGCTTTCAAAACGCTTATGCCGGCCGCACACGTCTCCATTGTGATCATTCAATCTATGGCACTTTTGATTTTAATGGAATGATTGTGCCTATGCAAATTCAAACTGACAAGTTAAAAGAACCAAAGATTAACCGTGACGGTTTTCAGTCATATGAAATCCTTTCAATCCTTCCACCGCTTCAGTCAAATGGCGGAATAGTCAGGGAATTAAGATTTTTCTACAAGCAATGTGTGCCTGTAATGAAAAAAATGCCCTTGAGGTTACTTACCTCATGTGGGGGAAGCCTCTGGATCCTAAAGAGGGCTCCCCCATGCTTCTGTGCAGCCCCAACTCAGTGCTGGCACCCCCCGTAAATCACCGGACGCATGCAGGCACAGTGGCAGCTGCAGCATGCGGCGATATTTACCTTTGAGATCCAGCACAGGCGCAAAACCAGCTTCCCCTTCGGCTCCTGCGGAAATAACCAAGTCCAATCGAGTCTGCGCGAGATGCCTGCATTTGTGCAGTAGAGCAGACTCCAGTTGGACTTGGCTATTTCCACCGGAGCCCGAGAAGAAGCTAGTACTGAGAATGCGCTGGATCTCAAAGATAATATTGTCGTCTGCTGCTGTTTGAGGGAGCCAGCACTGGGTCGGTGCTCCACAGGAGGATGAGGGAAGCCTTATTAAGATCCATAGTCTTCCCCCTCCCGAGGTAAGTACCGTCCAGAGTATATATATATATATATATATATATATATATATATATATATATATATATATATATACAGTGGCTTGCAGTTTTCCACATTTTGTCACATTACTGCCATAAACATGCATCAATTTTATTGGCATTCCATGTGAAAGACCAATACAAAGTGGTGTACATGTGAGAAGTGGAACGAAAATCATACAGGATTCCAAACATTTTTTACAAATAAATAATTGCAAAGTGGGGTGTGCATAATTATTCGGCCCCCTGAGTCAATACTTTGTAGAACCACCTTTTTCTGCAATTACAGCTGCCAGTCTTTTAGGGCCTAGGTTCTCAACATGCGGTACGCGTACCCCAGGGGGTACTTCTGATGGTTCCAGGGGGTACTTGGGCTTGATATACTTAACCAAGAATAACAAATTTAGAGATTTAGAAAATTATAATTCTTATTTAAACAACACCAAATTAGTATTTTAGCAAATCAAAAGCAATAGTAAATGCTTGCACATTGTCTAGAACCAATTATCATGTACTACGATTAAATATATATTTGTCAAGGGGTACTTGTGATCATGTTTACTATGATAGGGGGTACTCGATGAGTACACGGTCTTAAAAGGGGTACACACTTAAAAATGTTGAGAAACACTGTTTTAGGGTATGTCTCTACCAGCTTTGCACATCGAGAGACTGAAATCCTTGCCCATTCTTCTTTGCAAAACAGCTCCAGCTCAGTCAGATTAGATGGACAGTGTTTGTGAACAGCAGTTTTCAGATCTTGCCACAGATTCTCGATTGGATTTAGATCTGGACTTTGCCTAAGCCATTCTCCCACATGAATATGTTTTGTTTTAAACCATTCCATTGTTGCTCAGCTTTAAAGAGGAACTGAAGAGAGAGGTATATGGAGGCTGCCATGTTTATTTCCTTTTAAGCAATACCTGTTGCCTGGCAGCCCTGCTGATCCTCTGCTTCTAATACTATTAGCCATAGCCCCTGAACAAGCATGCAGCAGATCAGGTGTTTCAGACTTTAAAGTCAGATCTGACAAGACTAGCTGCATGCTTGTTTCTGGTGTTATTCAGATACTACTGCAGAGAAATAGACCAGCAGGGCTGCCAGGCAACTGGTATTGATTAAAAGGAAATAAATATGGCAGCCTCCGTATACCTCTTACTTCAGTTCCCTTTTAAGAAAGGAGTAATCGGCACTAGATGTGCCTGGCAGCCTATGGTGGGGGGCTGGTGGTCAACTCACTGTGCCTCCGGAAAAAGAGATCCACTCAGCAAACAGAAGAAGCAAAGTCCGGGCACCAATAGAGTTGCAAACTCTATTGGTGCCCGGACTTTGCTTCTTCTGTTTGCTCATTCCATTGTTGCCCTGGCTTTATGTTTAGGGTCATTGTCCTGCTGGAAGGTGAACCTCCGCCCCAGTCTCAAGTCTTTTGCAGAGTCCAAGAGGTTTTCTTCCAAGATTGCAGTGTATTTGGCTCCATCCATCTTCCCATCAACTCTGACCAGCTTTCCTGTCCCTGCTGAAGAGATGCACCCCCTGAGCATGATGCTGCCACCACCATATTTGACAGTGGGGATGGTGTGTTCAGAATGATGTGCAGTGTTAGTTTTCCACCACACATAGCATTTGCATTTTGGCCAAAAAGTTCAGTTTTGGTCTCATCTGACCAGAGCACCTTCTTCCACATGTTTGCTGTGTCCCCCACATGGCTTGTGGCAAACTGCAAATGGGACTTCTTATGCTTTTCTGTTAACAATGGCTTTCTTCTTGCCACTCTTCCATAAAGGCCAATTTTGTGCAGTGCACGACTAATAGTTGTCCTATAGACAGATCCCCCACCTGAGCTGTAGATCTCTGCAGCTCGTCCAGAGTCACCATGGGCCTCTTGACTGCATTTCTGATCAGCGCTCTCCTTGTTCGGCCTGTGAGTTTAGGTGGATGGCCTGGTCTTGGTAGGTTTACAGTTGTGCCATACTCCTTCCATTTCTGAATGATCGCTTGAACAGTGCTCCGTGGGATGTTCAAGGCTTTGAAAATCATTTTGTAGCCTAATCCTGCTTTAAATTTCTCAATAACTTTATCCCTGACCTGTCTGGTGTGTTCTTTGGACTTCATGGTGTTGTTGCTCCCAAGATTCTCTGATAACCTCTGAGGCCGTCACAGAGCAGCTGTATTTGTACTGACATTAGATTACACACAGGTGCACTCTATTTAGTCATTAGCACTCAACAAGCAATGTCTATGGTCAAATGACTGCACTCAGACCAAAGGGGGCTGAATAATTATGCACACACACACTGGCGTACCAATAGGCCCTGCAGCCCCTGCGCCTGCGGCCCCCCCGGGGCCCGCTCAGGGCCGTTTTGTGGGAGCGGGAGGGGTGGCAGCATGAGGGGAAAGCCTTGGCCACAGTCGGCGGGGAGAGGGGAAGTTCCCCCCCTCTCCCTCACCTCGGGGCTCTCCCCTCTGCGCTCCCCTCCAGCTAAAGTTATAGTGTGGGCAGCGGGCAGCGGCGGGCAGATACATACCTTCCTTGCGTTCCACCGCATAATCTGCGCTCTGGTGTATGACGTCACTTCCGGAAGTGACGTCAGACGCTAGAGCGAGGAGTATGCGGTGGAACGCACGGAAGGTATGTATCTGCCCGCCGCTGACAAAATGTGGAAAACTTTAAGGGGGCTGAATACTTTTGCAAGCCACTGTATATATAACTGTTGGTGAGCTTAAACACGTTGAAGCGTAACCAAAGGCCATGTCACTGTTTTCCTGTTGTGTTCTGCAGGCCCTCTGTATTTATATATTTCTTAAGGAGATTGGGGTTCTCCAGTGCTGCGTGTATGCTTTGCATAGTATTGCATATACGGTAATTTGGTTTGTGCTGCTCATCCCCTGTGAGCGTGCATAGCCACGCCCACCTCTAGCACAGTTAAGCATATAAATAAGCGGAGCTCAGAGTTCAGTCAGTAGCTAGTAGAAGGTGAGGTGTTTTTAATTTCCTTTTTCCCATTTAGTTGACTCTTGGGCTTTTGGCATGGTTCCCACTAGAACGCTAATAAAAACTAGCATTTTTGCCTGGTTAGAGTAGGACTCACCAGATTGGGGACACTTTGGCGCAGTTGGTGAGCTTAAACAAGTTGAAGCGTAACCAAAGGCCATGTCACTGTTTTCCTGTTGTGTTCTGCAGGCCCTCTGTATTTATATATTTCTTAAGGAGATTGGGGTTCTCCAGTGCTGCGTGTATGCTTTGCATAGTATTGCATAAAATTTGCTTTGTGCTGCTCATCTCCTGGTATATATATATATATATATATATATATATATATATATATATATATATATATATATATATATATATATATATATATATATATATACAGCCCCACGGGTAAGTTTGTATCCAGCTGTATGCACACATCTGAGGAATTCCCAGTCCCTCCAATCCGCATGTATATATGGTGTATATTCACACACACAATAATAATAATACAAGTAACTGCCCTAATCATTGTATGTTCATTATCTCATGAATTTGTATCATTTTGGTGCTTAATTCTGATATTTTTACTTTTGTGTGTGTGTGTGTGTGTGTGTGGCTGGATAGTGTGCTCTGCCGCTGACACAGGAGACCAGGGTTCAAATCTCGCCTCTTCCTGTACAGTAAGCCAGCCCCTATTTCAGTAGGAGACCTTGGGCAAGACTCCCTAACACTGCTACTGCCTATAGAGCGCATCCTAGTGGCTGCAGCTCTGGCGCTTTGAGTCCACCAGGAGAAAAGCACAATATAGATGTTCTGTGTCTTCTTTTTTTTTATTTATTTTTTATTTTTTTATACTAGCGTTAGTAGTTTATTACCATTCCATCAAGGTTATAGTATGGTATTTAATGTTTGTTTTTACATTAAAGTTTTCACTATAGTTCCAGTAATGTGACTGCAATGATACTTTGATTATGGTTGTCATCTGAAAAAAAAAAAAAAAGTCTATTGAACAGATCGGAGGTAAGTCTTTTATGGCTCAAATTTGTAACTGTAAATTAAGTTAGCTAAACCAAATTTGTGTGTCTATTTATGTGGACTAGAGGCAAAAAAAAAATCCAAAGGTTCCAAATTCATCAACATATCGCAATAGTATTATATGGCAACAACAAGCGTTTGATCTAATTTTTGGCAGCAGTTATATTACAACACACTTCATTAATAATAATAATGGCAGTATTTGTATAGCGCCTTTCTCCTGTCGGACTCAAAGCGCTTGCGAGGCAGCCACTAGAGCGCACTCAGTAGGCAGTAGCAGTGTTAGGGAGTCTTGCCCAATGAACTCCTTACTGAATTACTGGCTTACTGAACAGGCAGAGCCGAGTTTCGAACCCAGGTCTCCCATGTCAGAGGCAGAGCCCTTAACCAGTACACAATCCAGCCACTACATGTACCTGTAACAGCAGCAAGCCCAGGGCTATTGGCATTCCACTGTTGGAAGCTTTTATGACATAAAGGAGGCTCTCATTGTGCACATGTTTCATTTGCACAAATTAAAAATGACACATTATGCTAAATCAGCCATTTTATTTGAATAACCAAAGTTACAAAACAAGTTATCCAAATGTGGCAATATGAGAGTGTCCTTTCTTATGAACTTACAATGCTTTCCTTTGTTTACAAAGATTCTTGGAGACATCGCGTTTTCTACAAAGATTCACTGAGATTTGATACTTTTCAGAGATTCACTGAAATTTGATACTCTGCAGAGATGTACAAAGATGCATACCTCCCAACTTTTTGAGATGAGAAAGAGGGACACTTAAGCCACACCCCTGCCACACCCATGATCCCGCCCCCAGTCACGCATACCATAAAGATTTCATAAGAAAAATATGTTGTTTTATAATTCAGACCACACTTGTCCTTTCTATCCTGGTTCATTTTCCTTCATATTATCATTTTAAAATTAGTAATATATCAATGGAAATGGGAATAAAGTTTAGAGTCAATTTAAACAGATTTTTAAGTAGAGAAATATATATATTTACATAGAAAGAGGGACAAAGTCCTGAAAGAGGGACAAATGAGGAGGAAAGAGGGCCAGAGGGACAAGGCTCCCAAAGAGGGACTGTCCCTCCAAAAGAGGGACAGTTAGGAGCTATGAAGATGTGTTATCAGGGGCGTAACAATAGACCCTGCAAGAGATGCCTCTGCAGGGGGGCCCAGAAGCCACAGGGAGCCCGTGGGGGGAAAAGTTTGAGAGACTGACAGCTAAGGGCATGGAGAGAAAAAACGTATTCTGCTCTCGCACCATTGTTATATTGACTGCATGTGTCCACAACACAGATAAGGACTCATACACACTTTGGAATTTGTCCACTGTCCCTGCTCCCTAGGGTTTGTATAAAACGTCTGTCTCTCACTGCTGCAAAGTTCTGATGATTTCATGTACAACCTTACAAACAAAGGAGTCACATTTTGAAAAAAAAAGTTGTACACTTTCCCTTTTCAGCAATCGCTCTGAAAGGATTCCTAGATTCTTATCACACACAGGCTCATGACCTTATGGCTCTGATTACTTTTACAACACAGTGGAGTGGAGATTGATGTCTGACTGTTGCTGCCCCAATGAGAGCTTTTTGTCTCATACTGAGTCCAAGTTCTTGTAATAGCAGTATCAATCAGTGACATTCTGAATGTTTTGCCGAAGTTACAGTGAATACTATATCTTATGTTCAGCATGTCATTGTTGTTCCTCCATATAGCATGTGCTCTCATGTAGTAAAAAAATAAGGCTGTGTGTGTATGTATGTACTGGCCTGGGAACAGGGAGGGACTTGTCGGCTGCAAGGGGTTGGAGGAAGCCCTGGGTAAGTAGATCTAGGGTAGCATAGATTGCCTGACGTTTCCTTTAAAAGGGCTCTTTCACATTAGGGCAGACTTTGTGCATTAACGCAAACGGCAGCCGTTTGCGTTAACCAAGGTAAGATGAAAGTCCATAGACTTTCATTTTACCTTTCACACTCGACGCTGCGTTTCGATGCGTTGCGGTTCCGACGCACACGGGCGCAGTTTTTCCTCCAACGCACCCGCGAGCCGGCGTTTTCCGTCGGGTTTAATTACCAGCTACCGCCGCTGATTGCGTCGCACCGCAGATACCCGACGACACGCCGCAGGCAGACAACGCGTGCAGGAGAACGACTCCTGTTTGCGTTGTCTGATGTGAAAGAGCCCTAAGTGTTTTTATCTGCATGGGGAAAACACATTGGTCCACATTGGATCCAAAGTTTCAGGGGGGCACCATCCAAAGTTAAGCAGGGGGCCCAGTGATGTCTAGTTACGCCCTTGTGTGTTATTCTACACTAATTTACTGAGATTTGATACTCTACTAAGATTCACAGCGATCTGATACTCTACAGAGATTCACTGAGATTTGATACTGTTCAGAGATTCACTCCACAGATATTTACAAAGATGTGTTAAGGTGCCCGTACATGAGGAGATTATGGGCAGTTTCGACAAATAGACATATTAATCTCTAATTGAATCTGATTAGAGATAAATGTGTCTGTTCATCGAAGCCTGAAATCTTAAGGGAATCGCCTGAGCCCACCGCATGTTCCCCACCGCTGCCCCCAATGTACAAATCTGTCCGTCCGTCCGTCCCCCCCCCCCCCCCGTGTGTGCATTATACATTATCTGTCCCGTGTCAGCCTCCACGTGGTGTCGGTAACCTCCAGGCGGCCACCGTCCCTGCCACTGACGCATAGTGTCTGACGTTAGACGCTATGCACCAGTTGCGTTTACGGAGGCCGCCAGCAGGTTACCGACACCACGTGGAGGCTGACACGGGACAGGTAATGTATAATGCACACACAGGGAGGGGGAGGGGGTGGCAGACTTAATCAGTTGGTATGCGTTAGTGTGCGTTAGTATGCGTTTCTTTCCATAGCAGTGCATTGGGAAGAAGATTTCAGTTAAAAGTAGAGTAGGAACTGTGCCATAGGAAAACATGGGCATTACTTTGAAATTCAGTTTTCTTTCAGTTATAACGGAGAGCAACTGATTAAGTGTAAAAGGACCCTTATGCTGGGTACACACGTTGCGATTTCCCGCTCTATTAGCCGGATCGATCGATCATTTCAGACATGTTCGATCGTGTTTTGATCTTTACAGCCGTCGATTTTGCATGTTAAGTATGCAAAATCGACGGCTGTATCGATTGAAACCCGATCGAACATGTCTGAAATAATCGATCGATCCTGCTAATCGAGCGGGAAATCGCAACTTGTGTACCCAGCATAAGGCAGCAGCGGCATGGGTTTCGTCGTTTTGTTGCTCGCTACAAAATCGGCCGCCGTACCGCCGCACACCCGAGCAACCACTTTCGGCCTGTCATCTTGCACCAGGCGCGATCGATTAATGCAAAAAATTACTGCCCGAAATTGGTTGTATGGACGATCGGGCCTGCACTTGGCGGCATCAATTTTCAACCAACTCGATAATAATGTAATTGGTTGGTCGATCGGCCCCCAAAGTTGCCTGATGTATGGGCACATTTACTCTACACTAATTCACTGAGATTTGATACTTTTCTAAGATTCCCAGCGATCTGATACTCTACAGAGATTCACTGAGATTTGGTATTGTACACAAATTTATTGAGGTTTGATACTCGAGTCTAGAAAATATAGAGACTTTTTTCTCTAGAGAGATTCACAGAGACTAGTTACTCTACAGATACATATTATTAAAATGCTATCAATTTTACTTCAACACTCTACAGAGATTTACTGCGATTTGATACTCTACGGAGACTCACTAAGATTTGATACTCTACAGACATTCATGATATTTGGTATGTACAAAAATGTATTTTGGTTTGATACTTTACACAGGTTAACTGAGATTTGAAACTCTACAGAGATTAACTGCAATCTGATACTCTACAGAGATTCCCTGATGTTTGGTACTGTACAGAAATTTATTGAGGTTTTTGAGGTTTGATACTCTACATAGAATCATTGAGTATTAATACTCTACAGATATTTATTGAGATTCGATACTCAACAGAGATTTACTGAGACCTGTTGCTCTACAGATTTTCATGGGTATTTTGTACTATACAGAGGTTTACTGAAGATTAATACTCTACAGAGAGAGTAACTGATATATAGTACAGAGAGAGTAACTGATATATAGTACTCTACAGAGATTAGTATAATTTAGTATTTATATTAGTGCCGACATCTTCCGCAGCGCTGTACAAATTACAGTATAACAAATTACTCCTGTACCTTATTTTTTTGGGCGCCTCCTACAGTACATAGGAGGCGCCCAAAAACATATCTTATCTTAAAAATATAAGGTACAGGAGTAATTAGATCCTACCCCCATCAATGAACAAACCACATGGGTAGAAATCATTTTAATGATACACAAAAAGCCCACTCGCGACTGCTACTTACTTAGGCACTTTTTATTGACCTGAGGAAGCGAGCCAATACCCATGAAACGCGTTGTCTTTTTTGAGCATCATCAAAATTATTTCTACCCATGTGTTTTGTTCATTGATTGAGGTAAGATCTAATTACTCCTGTACCTTATATTTTTAAGATAAGATACATGTTTTTGGTCTCCTCCTACAGTTCCTTTAGTTTTGGTTCAACCCTTCAGGGTAGAATATTGTACGCACAGGTTCAAATATCTAAGGAGAGTAGGATGAGCAACGGATGAATTCCGAATAGCAGAAAGCTTTAGCCCCTTAATTAAAGAGGAACTCCAGTGAACGTTTTTACTGTTGGCGGGTGATGTAGCTGCTGCATGGTTTTTGGCAGTTGGAAACAGCTGTAAACAGCTATTTCCCACAATGCAACAAGGTTCACAGACAGGAAACTGCCAAAAGTTCGAACTTTTCTTGTGGGAGGGGTTTCTTGTGGAAGGGGTTTCACCACAATGTCATATAGCGCCCCCTGATGGTCTGTTTGTGAAAAGGAATAGATTTCTCATGTAAAAGGGGATATCGGCCACTGATTGGGATAAAGTTCAATTTTTGGTCGGAGTTTCTCTTTAGGTTTAACACCCCCCTTCCCCCCCGCTCAGGTGCGCTACTCCACTATAGGAGAGCGACTGACCAGTACCTACATGGCAGATCTAGAATACCGAACGGGAGCGCTTAATTTCCCATAGGCTCTGTCAATGGTTGCAGGAGTGCAAACCACCCTTGCGAGTATACTCCATTACTCTGCTTTCACCATCTTTTATGATGCTGCACCATCAGGCTCCCGGTCTCTCTCATTACAGAACCTCTACAGTTCGAAGCACAACCACCACGAGTCATCCTAGAATCTTCTGCACAGAGTATATTGTCTTATCACTTAAAGAGAACCCGAGGCGGGGTTCTCACAACAAAATCCACATACAGAGGCTGGCTCTGCCTATAGAGCCCAGTCTCTGTTGCTAATCAGATCCCCCCTAAATCCCCCCTGTGCTCAGCCAGACCCCATAAATTACAGCCGCGCTGTGCGGCTGTTTTTACCTTTCTAACGTCAGTCTCGGCGCTCCCCCCGCCTCCTGCAGAGCTCCGTCTCCGCCCGCTTCCCTTCCCTCCAATCAGCAGGGAGGGAAGGGATGCGGGCGGGACTGGAGCTATGCAGGAGGCGGGGGGAGAGCGGAGACTGACGTTCTAAAGGCAAACACAGCCGCTGCTGACACGCTGTGTGTTGGCAGCGGGGCTGTCATTTATGGGGTATTGCTGAGCGCAGGGGGGATTGCGGGGGGATCTGATTAGCAACAGAGGCTGGGCTCTATAGGCAGACCCAGCCTCCGTATGTGGATTTCGTTGTGAGAAGTTGAACCCCGCCTCGGGTTCTCTTTAACTGTCTCTCATATATCTATGAATGTATCGTAATCTAGGGCCAATATAGGGGAAGCCAGTTATCTTATCTGTATGTTTTTGGGATGTGGGAGGAAAACGGGGTGCCCGGAGAAAAAACACAAAACACAGAGAGAACATACAAACTCCTTGCAGATAGTGCCCTGGCTGGGATTCAAACCAAGGACCCAATGCTAAAAAGTGAGAGTGCTAATCATTATGCCACCGTGCTGCCCAGTGCCCAGTGATTCATTGAAGTTTGGAGCTGTACCTAGCTCTGTTTTGTAGCTTGGGCTTGTAAAGGATGCACATTATAGGGCTTCATAGTGTAATCCAAATGTATGTTACCTGTGTTGCCAGACACAGCTGAATAAACCCACATGCTAGATTTATGTCACCATAACAATTGTTAATCATTACGGCGACATTATGGTGAACAAACAATATACACAAACTGATCAGCCCTAACATGTGATATAACCGCATAGATTACTTACTGAATGCTTTATGCATTAGTTTTATCCCACATGCAAGCTGGTATTATAATACTCAGCATTGCTCATTACCTAATGCAGTGGTCCTCAAACTAAGGCCTGCGGGCCGAATGCGGCCCTCTGAGGCTTTTTCACCGGCCCTCCACTCACGACATGTATTACTTATAGATGCAGTCCACTGCATATCAGTGGCTCACATAGAATAGCAGTACTGGCACCACCAATCCACAGGGAAGCCAGTGAGCAGTCATTTGCTGGCTTCCAACCCAATTCTGCATCAGGTGACATTGCTGTCCAATTGGATGACAGGTTGACCCCTGGGTATGCTTCACTGTCTGGCCCTAAGCAGTTTTTTTTACTATCTGCACATGCTGTTTTAGGGGCGTACGTACAAAAAGGGCGCCCGGACAAAAAGGGCGCGGGGTGTAAACTCTAAATAATAATTAATCATTAATAGGGTTTATAAAAAATAGTGTGCTATATTTCGTTTACAAATAAGGTTTAACAAAATTATAAATCATTAAATAATGTTTATAAAGTCAGAAATTCTGTTTCTAAAGTTAAACTTATAATTACGTTTATGAAAAAAACAATAATATATGTTTAATTGTTATAATTCTATATTATTGTGAATAACCTTCATTTACGGTTTGTTCTTATAATAAAATCTGAAAATATTCTTTATAACGATGATATAAATATAACTACGTTCGTAATAAGTGTTGTAAAACATTAGTAATTATTACTAAAATTTTATGAAAACTTTACCTAAGCCTACTCTTACACAGAACCCTCCCTGTACCTATCCCTAACCCCTAGACCCCCTGTTGGTGCCTAAACCTAAGACCCCCCTGTTGGTGCCTAAACCTAAGACCCCCCTGTTGGTGCCTAAACCTAAGACCCCCCTGTTGGTGGCTAAACCTAAGACCCCCTGTTGGTGCCTAAACCTAAGACCCCCTGTTGGTGTCTAAACCTAAGACCCCCCTGTTGGTGCCTAAACCTAAGACCCCCCTGTTGGTGCCTAAACCTAAGACCCCCCTGTTGGTGCCTAAACCTAAAACCCCCCTGTTGGTGCCTAAACCTAAGACCCCCCTGTTGGTGCCTAAACCTAAGACCCCCTGGTGGTGCCTAAACCTAAGACCCCCCCTGTTGGTGCCTAAGTAACCCTCCCTGTACCTAACCCTAACCCCTAGACCCCCCTGTTGGTGCCTAAACCTAAGACCCCCCTGGTGGTGCCTGAACCTAAGACCCCCCTTTATTATGTGGATAATAATGTTTTACTAATTGTGGATGCAAAAAATATTTTGCAATTTACGTTACGTACTGATCGCTTTATTTTGTAAATAATAATGTTTTACAAACAGTATGGGATAAAACTTTAAATAATGTTTTAATTAGTTAAATAAGATAAATATGTTTAGTATTTTTATAAACGTTATTCGGCACGGGTGCATTTTATAAACGTAAATCACCACAAGCACACTTATAAATCATTAAAAATCTCCTGGCGCCAGTTGCAAACGTTATTTATGTCCTGCGCCCTTTTTTCCTGCTCGGCGCCCATTAAACGCTATTTATTATGAGAGTGAATGGCGGCGCCCTTTTTGTCCACTAGCGGCATGCGCCCTTTTTTCCCGCTTCCGTTTTAGGGGCATAATATCTGCTTTGGTGAAAGGAGTCATCAAGCAAGTAATGCTACCCAGAGTACTACTTTCCCAGGGCTTCCACCAGGGGCATAACTAGAAATCACTGGGCCCCCCTGCGAAAATTTGCATGGGGCCCCCTCCGCCAACTCCCCCCCCCCCCCATCACACACACACACACACACACACACACACACAGTCATTAGAACAATTGTGCAGAGAATAGAAAGCTTTTTTTCTCCGTGCTCAGGCTCCTCAAGCATCACTACAGTACACAGCACTTGGGGAGGGAGGGAGGGAAAGGCTGGGGGTAAAACAGGGTTGTACACAAGACCCTGTTGAACACTGAATATGAGCTGTCTCCAAATCTTTATGCAGGAGAACAGAGGCGCCAAAAGGATAAAAGGAAGCTAAATGAGCTGAAAAACCAAATTCTTGGTAGATAGAGTAGGTAGTGGTGGACTTACCTCCTCCAAGTAGACACACAACGACTGTAGTAAAGACAGTCAATATATTTTATTTATGAACTCCAAATATGCAACGTGTTTCACGAGTTTGATCCCGCTTCATCTGGCAATAACAACGGAGCAATAGCATATGTGGTCAGTAGAAGAGCCAGGCACCTCTGTGTCCAAATCTTTGTTTGCAAAACTTTGTATGATTCCTTATCAGTGGCTGAGCAACTGTGCAAAGAGCTGAAAGTTTTTTTCTCTCCTTGCCCTTAGTTGTCCCTTGCAGGGTCGATTGTTACGCCCATGGCTTCCACCAGCCCCACGCAGCTCCGCTCTTCACCACTGGCTCCCGGACCCTGGCGGTGCCTCACCAAACGTCATCTACTGCATCTGCACAAGCACCGCTGTTAGTAACCTCCACGTGGTCCGGAACGTACTGTGCGCCTGCGCAGTACACTCTGGACCACGCGTAGGTGATTAACATCAGCACTCGCGCAGTAGAAGACCGGGGGCCAGCGGCTGAGAGTGGAGCTGTGGTGAGGGACATAGCGGCTGCCAGTGGCTGGAGGAAGCCCCGGGTAAGTAGTACTCTGGGTAGCATTACTTGCTTGATGATTCCTTTTAAATGGGAGACAAAATGGCTGCATGTGTTAACAGGTAATAGTTTACACTACCTAGGTTCAATGTAATGTTTTCTACATCATATCATGTATACTCCAGCGCCCCATTAGTTTGAAGTATGTTGACCCGGGCCCTTGACCGAAAAAGTTTGGGGACCCCTGATGTAATGCATCCACCTGAGCCTGCAGGCTTAGTTACTACAGGACAGGAGCTCTCCAGGGTAATGAGCAAAGATCAATATATTATAGGTACATAGAAACACATACATGTACATGTACATACTGGTGGTGACATGCTGGCTTCATGAAATGGTGCTGAAATCAATAATGCAAGGACTGTACATTGTATTAATGTACAAGGTCTCATTTCAAATCATTTCCAACACACTTAAAGAGAAACCGAGGCGGTTCCATGGGGGGCAGATGGGACACAGTGGCATGTTCTCTGCCTCATGATATGCCTGTGTCCCCACACCGCCGCCCTCTGCCCCCTCACCGACACTCTATAGCCGCCCCCCTCTGATTAGCTACAATATTGGTCGATACCGATAAACATAGGGTAGAGGGATTCCCTGTTTAATATGCAGGGTTGGTACAGCTCTCTGGCCGCGCCCCCTACACACTGGATGAGACAGTCTCTCCTTGCAGCGTCGTGACCCAGAGGTCACGAAAGTGAAAGTGGGCCAGTGTGGCCCACAGGAGCTGCTTTTTTTGCGGCTACCTGATTCCCTCAGCCCGCCAGATCAGGTAGCCTACTTTTTTAAATTTGTATGAGCCCACCTCGGGCTCTCTTTAAAGTTTAAATCAGGCCATAGAGATGAGCGTAATGACTTAATTACGATTTCGCGAAATTTCGCGTAATTAGTGTAATTACGATTATGTCCGTAAGTACATAATCGTAATGAAGAAGGATTTTGCAAAATTCCGCGTAAGCGTAATTTTCATGCAATTTTTCGCATTACAGTGGGTATCGCGAAATTACGTTTGCCTTGCATGCAACCGTTTGTAAGAGTAGTTACATAACGTAATTTCGCGATAGTTCATATTACTGTAAGCGTTAATTTTCGCGTCGTTTTCGCGTTACGGTGGGTATTGCGAAATTACGTTTGCCTTGCATGCAAACGTTTGTAAGCGTAGTTTACACCCTTGAACTGCGCATGCTTAGTTTTTACATTATTTAACGCGAAAAAGCGTTTATATGCGAAAATTTGTTAGCGTTCGTCTGACTACCGCTGATTTGCTTCTGATTGGCCAATGCGAACAAGTAATTTTTTATAGCTAACAAGTAATTACGAAATTCGCAAAATTACGAAGAAATGCGAAATTACGGTATGGTTT